>NW_027192887.1:0-297000 GCF_949987515.2 Delphinus delphis | reverse complement strand
TGAAGCCATCCTGCGGTGTTGCAGCCAGCTCACAAGAAAGAGAGTTGAAGAAAGGAGCTCAGGGGCACTGTAATTCACAAACCTGCAGAGTTATAAATGACAGCTATCGTCCAAAAATACACTGAAGTAAGGCTGCCAAGAGGACATGAAAGCGGGGCAGAATTGCAGGAAACCGATTTCAGGAGGTAGACTGGAATTGCATTGAAAGCATAGGAAAAGAGGCAGAACGTCCACAATGATGCACTTGGCCAAAAAGTGCGTATGCGTTTTTTCCTGAATACATTCAGGAAAAAACGCATACGCACGTTTTGGCCAACCAAGCAAACTTGCAAAGGAAATCTGCACTACAATGAAGTCTCACTTCCCCCCGGTCAAAAGGGCCATCTGAAAAAATTGTAAAATCCAGAAAGGCAGGACAGGCCATGGAGAACTGGGAGCCTTGTTATGCTGATGGGCGGGATGTAAATTGCCAACAGACACTCGGGAGAAGTGTATGGTGTTTCCTGAAACATCTAAAAAACAAAGCAACAGAGCCTAGGGTACTTCCACTTATGGTCCTATAGCTTAGGGAAATTAAAATCAAAAAGACACAGCCACCCCAAAGTTTGGGACACCTCTGTTTACAAGAACCTCGTTTACCATACAAGTTCAATATCACAGAAAGTGAAAAATTAATAAAGAACTTGTGGTACTTACGTAAAATGCAGTATCTCTCAGCAATGCAATCTATGTCATCAGGCCCGTAGCAACATAATGAGTGGATTCAGGTATGATGATTCTAACTGAAATAAGTCACACAGAAAAAGAAACATTATAAGATATCACTAATACACGGAATGTAAACTTGGCTACACAGGAACTGAATTCCAAAACAGAACAGGGTCTCAAATTTAGAAAAGCAACTTATGCTTGCTTAAGGGGAAAGGTGAGTTGGGGTGCTGCATAAAACCAGAGATTGAAATGAGCACAGATAAAGTTCCTTAAGCCAAATATGGAATAGACAAGAGCTACTCCTTGCTCAACGAAATGGACTCAACAACGCATATTAAATGCCTAAGAATATACCTGACTAGTAAGTATCTTAAAACCTATAGATTGCTATGTCTCCAAAAGAGAATCAAGCGTGTGTACAGGGGCATAAACGCAGCAGTGATAGGATTGGAGAGGTTCGGTGAGCAAATGAAGACCCTTTGAAGTCATATTGCATGGTACCCATTCCACGGGTCTCAACTCTCCAGGTTTAAGGTATTCTTCCTTCAGCTAAGACATGCATGTGGATCCCAGAGTATGATCAACCGTGTGAACGAGAGACGTGTTCAAATATGTCTCAGTTTTCCTCCCCTGGTACTCGGGTGCAACATTCCAGACGCTTTACTAACACTCTCCCGACTTGGAGAGTCAGGGCCTTTAACCTCCTGTTTGGCCCAGTTTGCAATTTCTGCGGAAGATGAACAGGAATAGGGAGAACCAATGAGAGACTAGCTGGAGGTGTCTGGACGGGCAAATTTAACTCTCATTTCTCACCAGGAAGAGGAAATAACCAAAGGCTCAGCGTGCCGTGCCGGAACCAGATTAGGGCCTGAAGCCATCTTGCGGTGTTGCGGCCAAGTCACAAGAAAGCGAATTGAAGAAAGGAGCTCAGGGGCACTGTAATTCACAAACCTGTAGAGTTATAAATGACAGCTATCGTCCAAAAATATACTGAAGTAAGGCTGCCAAGAGGACTTGAATGTGGGGCAGAATTGCAGGAAACTGATTTCAGGAGGTAGACTGGAATTGCATTGAAAGCATAGGAAAAGAGGCAGAACGTCCACAATGATGCACTTGGCCAAAAAGGGCATATGCGTTTTTTCCTGAATATATTCAGGAGAAAACGCATATGCCCTTTTTGGCCAACCAAGCAAACTTGCAAAGGAAATCTGCACTACAATGAAGTCTCACTTCCCCCCGGTCAAAAGGGCCATCTGAAAAAAGTGTAAAATCCAGAAAGGCAGGACAGGCCATGGAGAACTGGGAGCCTTGTTATGCTGATGGGCGGGATGTAAATTGCCAACAGACACTCGGGAGAAGTGTATGGTGTTTCCTGAAACATCTAAAAAACAAAGCAACAGAGCCTAGGGTACTTCCACTTATGGTCCTATAGCTTAGGGAAATTAAAATCAAAAAGACACAGCCACCCCAAAGTTTGGGACGCCTCTGTTTACAAGAACCTCATTTACCGTACAAGTTCAATATCACAGAAAGTGAAAAATGGATAAAGAACTTGTGGTACTTACGTAAAATACAGTATCACTCAGCAATGCAATCTATGTCATCAGGCCCTTAGCAGCATAGTGATTGGATTCAGGTATGATGATTCTAACTGAAATAAGTCACACAGAAAAAGAAACATTATAAGATATCACTAATACACGGAATGTAAACTTGGCTACACAGGAACTGAATTCCAAAACAGAACAGGGTCTCAAATTTAGAAAACCAACTTATGCTTGCTTAAGGGGAAAGGTGAGTTGGGGTGCTGCATAAAACCAGAGATTGAAATGAGCACAGATAAAGTTCCTTAAGCCAAATATGGAATAGACAAGAGCTACTCCTTGCTCAACGAAATGGTCTCAACACCCCATATTAAACGCCTAAGAATGTACCTGACTAGTAAGTATCTTAAAACCTATGGATTGCTATGTCTCCGAAAGAGAATCAAGCGTGTGTACAGGGGCATAAAGGCAGCAGTGATAGGGTTGGAGAGGTTCGGTGAGCAAATGAAGACCCTTTGAAGTCATATTGCACGGTACCCATTCCACGGGTCTCAACTCTCCAGGTTGAAGGTATTCTTCCTTCAGCTAAATCATGCATGTGGAACCCAGAGTATGATCAACCGTGTGAACGGGAGACGTGTTCAAATATGTCTCAGTTTTCCTCCCCTGGTACTCGGGTGCAACATTCCAGACGCTTTACTAACACTCTCCCCACTTGGAGAGTCAGCGACTTTAACCTCCTGTTTGGCCCAGTTTGCAATTTCTGTGGAAGACGAACAGGAATAGCGAGAACCAATGAGAGACTAGCTGGAGGTGTCTGGACGGGCAAATTAACCTCTCATTTCCCACCAGGAAGAGGAATTAACCAAAGGCTCAGCGTGCCGTGCCGGAACCAGATTAGGGCCTGAAGCCATCCTGCGGTGTTGCGGCCAGCTCACAAGAAAGCGAGTTGAAGAAAGGAGCTCAGGGGCACTGTAATTCACAAACCTGCAGAGTTATAAATGACAGCTATCGTCCAAAAATAGACTGAAGTAAGGCTGCCAAGAGGACTTGAAATCGGGGCAGAATTGCAGGAATCCGATTTCAGGAGGTAGACTGGAATTGCATTGAAAGCATAGGAAAAGAGGCAGAACGTCCACAATGATGCACTTGGCCAAAAGGGCGTATGCATTTTTTCCTGAATATATTCAGGAAAAAACGCATACGCACTTTTTGGCCAACCAAGCAAGCTTGCAAAGGAAATCTGCACTACAATGAAGTCTCACTTCCCCCCGGTCAAAAGGGCCATCTGAAAAAAGTGTAAAATCCAGAAAGGCAGGACAGGCCATGGAGAATTGGGAGCCTTGTTATGCTCATGGGCGGGATGTAAATTGCCAACAGACACTCGGGAGAAGTGTATGGTGTTTCCTGAAACATCTAAAAAACAAAGCAACAGAGCCTAGGGCACTTCCACTTATGGTCCTATAGCTTAGGGAAATTAAAATCAAAAAGACACAGCCACCCCAAAGTTTGGGACGCCTCTGTTTACAAGAACCTCGTTTACAGTACAAGTTCAACATCCCAGAAAGTGAAAAATGGATAAAGAAGTTGTGGTATTTACTTACAAAGCAATATCACTCAGCAATGAAATCTATGTCATCAGGCCCTTAGCAGCACAATGAGTGGATTCAGGTACGATGATTCTAACTGAAATAAGTCACACAGAAAAAGAAACATCATAAGATATCAGTAATACACGGAATGCAAACTTGGCTACACAGGAACTGAATTACAGAACAGAACAGGGTCTCAAAATTAGAAAACCAACTTATGCTTGCTTAAGGGGAAAGGTGAGTTGGGGTGCTGCATAAAACCAGAGATTGAAATGAACACAGATAAAGTTCCTTAAGCCAAATATGGAATAGACAAGAGCTACTCCTTGCTCAACGAAATGGACTCAACACCGCATATTAAATGCTTAAGTATGTACCTGACTAGTAAGTATCTTAAAACCTATGGATTGCTGTGTCTCCGAAAGAGAATCAAGCATGTGTACAGGGGCATAAACGCAGCAGTGATAGGATTGGAGAGGTTTGGTGAGCAAATGAGAATTGGAGAGGTTTGGTGAGCAAATGAGAGGTTTGAAGTCATATTGCATGGTACCCATTCCACGGGTTTCAACGACCCAGCTTTAAGGTATTCTTCCTTCAGCTAAAACATGCATGTGGAACCTAGAGTATGATCAACCGTGTGAATGGGAGACGTGTTCAAATATGTCTCAGTTTTCCTCCCCTGGTACTCGGGTGCAACATTCCAGACGCTTTACTAACACTCTCCCGACTTGGAGAGTCAGTCCCTTTAACCTCCTGTTTGGCCCAGTTTGCAATTTCTGCGGAAGATGAACAGGAATAGCGAGAACCAATGAGAGACTAGCTGGAGGTGTCTGGACGGGCAAATTTAACTCTCATTTCCCACCAGGAAGAGGAAATATCCAAAGGCTCAGCGTGCCGTGCCGGAACCAGATTAGGGCCTGAAGCCATCTTGCGGTGTTGCGGCCAAGTCACAAGAAAGCGAGTTGAAGAAAGGAGCTCTGGGGCACTGTAATTCACAAACCTGTAGAGTTATAAATGACAGCTATCGTCCAAAAATATACTGAAGTAAGGCTGCCAAGAAGACTTGAAAGCGGGGCAGAATTGCAGGAAACCGATTTCAGGAGGTAGACTGGAATTGCATTGAAAGCATAGGAAAAGAGGCAGAACGTCCACAATGATGCACTTGGCCAAAAAGTTCATATGCGTTTTTTCCTGAATATATTCAGGAGAAAACGCATATGCCCTTTTTGGCCAACCAAGCAAACTTGCAAAGGAAATCTGCACTACAATGAAGTCTCACTTCCCACCGGTCAAAAGGGCCATCTGAAAAAAGTGTAAAATCCAGAAAGGCAGGACAGGCCATGGAGAACTGGGAGCCTTGTTATGCTGATGGGAGGGATGTAAATTGCCAACAGACACTCGGGAGAAGTGTATGGTGTTTCCTGAAACATGTAAAAAAACTAAGCAACAGAGCCAAGGGCACTTCCACTTATGGTCCTATAGTTTAGGGAAATTAAAATCAAAAAGACACAGCCACCCCAAAGTTTGGGACGCCTCTGTTTACAAGAACCTCGTTTACCGTACAAGTTCAATATCCCAGAAAGTGAAAAATGGATAAAGAACTTGTGGTACTTACGTACAATGCAGTATCACTCAGCAATGAAATCTATGTCATCAGGCCCATAGCAGCATAATGAGTGGATTCAGGTACGACGATTCTAACTGAAATAAGTCACACAGAAAAAGAAACATCATAAGATATCACTAATACACGGAATGTAAACTTGGCTACACAGGAAATGAATTACAGAAGAGAACATGGTCTCAAATTTAGAAAACCAACTAATGCTTGCTTAAGGGGAAAGGTGAGTTGGGGTGCTGCATAAAACCGGAGATTGAAATGAGCACAGATAAACTTCCTTAAGCCAAATATGGAATAGACAAGAGCTACTCCTTGCTCAACGAAATGGACTCAACACCGCATATTAAACGCCTAAGAATGTACCTGACTAGTAAGTATCTTAAAACCTATGGATTGCTATGTCTCCAAAGGAGAATCAAGCATGTGTACAGGGGCATAAACGCAGCAGTGATAGGATTGGAGAGGTTCGGTGAGCAAATCAAGACCCTTTGAAGTCATATTGCATGGTACCCATTCCACGGGTTTCAACTACCCAGGTTTAAGGTATTCTGCCTTCAGCTAAAACATGCATCTGGAACCTAGAGGATGATCAACCATGTGATCGGGAGATGTGTTCAAATATGTCTCAGTTTTCGTACCCTGGTACTTGGGTGCAACATTCCAGACGCTTTACTAACACTCTCCCCACTTGGAGAGTCAGTCCCTTTAATCTCCTCTTTGGCCCAGTTTGCAATTTCTGCGGAAGATGAACAGGAATAGCGAGAACCAATGAGAGACTAGCTGGAGGTGTCTGGACGGGCAAATGAAACTCTCATTTCCCAACAGGAAGAGGAATTAACCAAAGGCTCAGCGTGCCGTGCCGGAACAATATTAGGGCCTGAAGCCATCCTGCGGTGTTGCAGCCAGCTCACAAGAAAGCGAGTTGAAGAAAGGAGCTCAGGGGCACTGTAATTCACAAACCTGCAGAGTTATAAATGACAGCTATCGTCCAAAAATATACTGAAGTAAGGCTGCCAAGAGGACATGAAAGCGGGGCAGAATTGCAGGAAACCGATTTCAGGAGGTAGACTGGAATTGCATTGAAAGCATAGGAAAAGAGGCAGAACGTCCACAATGATGCACTTGGCCAAAAAGGGCATATGCGTTTTTTCCTGAATATATTCAGGAAAAAACGCATACGCACTTTTTGGCCAACCAAGCAAACTTGCAAAGGAAATCTGCACTACAATGAAGTCTCACTTCCCCCCGGTCAAAAGGGCCATCTGAAAAAAGTGTAAAATCCAGAAAGGCAGGACAGGCCATGGAGAACTGGGAGCCTTGTTATGCTGATGGGCGGGATGTAAATTGCCAACAGACACTCGGGAGAAGTGTATGGTGTTTCCTGAAACATCTAAAAAACAAAGCAACAGAGCCTACGGTACTTCCACTTATGGTCCTATAGCTTAGGGAAATTAAAATCAAAAAGACACAGCCACCCCAAAGTTTGGGACACCTCTGTTTACAAGAACCTCATTTACCGTACAAGTTCAATATCACAGAAAGTGAAAAATGGATAAAGAACTTGTGGTACTTACGTAAAATGCAGTATCACTCAGCAATGCAATCTATGTCATCAGGCCCTTAGCAGCATAGTGATTGGATTCAGGTATGATGATTCTAACTGAAATAAGTCACACAGAAAAAGAAACATTATAAGATATCACTAATACACGGAATGTAAACTTGGCTACACAGGAACTGAATTCCAAAACAGAACAGGGTCTCAAATTTAGAAAACCAACTTATGCTTGCTTAAGGGGAAAGGTGAGTTGGGGTGCTGCATAAAACCAGAGATTGAAATGAGCACAGATAAAGTTCCTTAAGCCAAATATGGAATAGACAAGAGCTACTCCTTGCTCAACGAAATGGTCTCAACACCCCATATTAAACGCCTAAGAATGTACCTGACTAGTAAGTATCTTAAAACCTATGGATTGCTATGTCTCCGAAAGAGAATCAAGCGTGTGTACAGGGGCATAAAGGCAGCAGTGATAGGGTTGGAGAGGTTCGGTGAGCAAATGAAGACCCTTTGAAGTCATATTGCACGGTACCCATTCCACGGGTCTCAACTCTCCAGGTTGAAGGTATTCTTCCTTCAGCTAAATCATGCATGTGGAACCCAGAGTATGATCAACCGTGTGAACGGGAGACGTGTTCAAATATGTCTCAGTTTTCCTCCCCTGGTACTCGGGTGCAACATTCCAGACGCTTTACTAACACTCTCCCCACTTGGAGAGTCAGCGACTTTAACCTCCTGTTTGGCCCAGTTTGCAATTTCTGTGGAAGACGAACAGGAATAGCGAGAACCAATGAGAGACTAGCTGGAGGTGTCTGGACGGGCAAATTAACCTCTCATTTCCCACCAGGAAGAGGAATTAACCAAAGGCTCAGCGTGCCGTGCCGGAACCAGATTAGGGCCTGAAGCCATCCTGCGGTGTTGCGGCCAGCTCACAAGAAAGCGAGTTGAAGAAAGGAGCTCAGGGGCACTGTAATTCACAAACCTGCAGAGTTATAAATGACAGCTATCGTCCAAAAATATACTGAAGTAAGGCTGCCAAGAGGACTTGAAATCGGGGCAGAATTGCAGGAATCCGATTTCAGGAGGTAGACTGGAATTGCATTGAAAGCATAGGAAAAGAGGCAGAACGTCCACAATGATGCACTTGGCCAAAAAGGGCGTATGCGTTTTTTCCTGAATATATTCAGGAAAAAACGCATACGCACTTTTTGGCCAACCAAGCAAGCTTGCAAAGGAAATCTGCACTACAATGAAGTCTCACTTCCCCCCGGTCAAAAGGGCCATCTGAAAAAAGTGTAAAATCCAGAAAGGCAGGACAGGCCATGGAGAACTGGGAGCCTTGTTATGCTGATGGGCGGGATGTAAATTGCCAACAGACACTCGGGAGAAGTGTATGGTGTTTCCTGAAACATCTAAAAAACAAAGCAACAGAGCCTAGGGCACTTCCACTTATGGTCCTATAGCTTAGGGAAATTAAAATCAAAAAGACACAGCCACCCCAAAGTTTGGGACGCCTCTGTTTACAAGAACCTCGTTTACAGTACAAGTTCAACATCGCAGAAAGTGAAAAATGGATAAAGAAGTTGTGGTATTTACTTACAAAGCAATATCACTCAGCAATGAAATCTGTGTCATCAGGCCCTTAGCAGCACAATGAGTGGATTCAGGTATGATGATTCTAACTGAAGTAAGTCACACAGAAAAAGAAACATCATAAGATATCAGTAATACACGGAATGTAAACTTGGCTACACAGGAACTGAATTACAGAACAGAACAGGGTCTCAAAATTAGAAAACCAACTTATGCTTGCTTAAGGGGAAAGGTGAGTTGGGGTGCTGCATAAAACCAGAGATTGAAATGAACACAGATAAAGTTCCTTAAGCCAAATATGGAATAGACAAGAGCTACTCCTTGCTCAACGAAATGGACTCAACACCGCATATTAAATGCTTAAGTATGTACCTGACTAGTAAGTATCTTAAAACCTACGGATTGCTATGTCTCCGAAAGAGAATCAAGCATGTGTACAGGGGCATAAACGCAGCAGTGATAGGATTGGAGAGGTTTGGTGAGCAAATGAGGACCCTTTGAAGTCATATTGCATGGTAACCATTCCACGGGTTTCAACGACCTAGCTTTAAGGTATTCTTCCTTCAGCTAAAACATGCATGTGGAACCTAGAGTATGATCAACCGTGTGAATGGGAGACGTGTTCAAATATGTCTCAGTTTTCCTCCCCTGGTACTCGGGTGCAACACTCCAGACGCTTTACTAAAACTCTCCCCACTTGGAGAGTCAGCGCCTTTAACCTCCTGTTTGGCCCAGTTTTCAATTTCAGCGGAAGATGAACAGGAATAGGGAGAACCAATGAGAGACTAGCTAGAGGTGTCTGGACGGGCAAATTTAACTCTCATTTCCCACCAGGAAGAGGAAATAATCAAAGGTTCAGCATGCCGTGCCGGAACCAGATTAGGGCCTGAAGCCATCCTGCGGTGTTGCGGGCAGGTCACAAGAAATCGAGTTGAAGAAAGGAGCTCAGGGGCACTGTAATTCACAAACCTGCAGAGTTATAAATGACAGCTATCGTCCAAAAATATACTGAAGTAAGGCTGCCAAGAGGACTTGAAAGCGGGGCAGAATTGCAGGAAACCGATTTCAGGAGGTAGACTGGAATTGCATTGAAAGCATAGGAAAAGAGGCAGAACGTCCACAATGATGCACTTGGCCAAAAAGGGCATATGCGTTTTTTCCTGAATATATTCAGGAAAAAATGCATACGCCCTTTTTGGCCAACCAAGCAAACTTGCAAAGGAAATCTGCACTACAATGAAGTCTCACTTCCCCCCGGTCAAAAGGGTCATCTGAAAAAAGTGTAAAATCCAGAAAGGCAGGACAGGCCATGGAGAACTGGGAGCCTTGTTATGCTGATGGGCGGGATGTAAATTGCCAACAGACACTCGGGAGAAGTGTATGGTGTTTCCTGAAACATCTAAAAAACAAAGCAACAGAGCCTAGGGTACTTCCACTTATGGTCCTATAGCTTAGGGAAATTAAAATCAAAAAGACACAGCCACCCCAAAGTTTGGGACACCTCTGTTTACAAGAACCTCATTTACCGTACAAGTTCAATATCACAGAAAGTGAAAAATGGATAAAGAACTTGTGGTACTTACGTAAAATACAGTATCACTCAGCAATGCAATCTATGTCATCAGGCCCTTAGCAGCATAATGATTGGATTCAGGTATGATGATTCTAACTGAAATAAGTCACACAGAAAAAGAAACATTATAAGATATCACTAATACACGGAATGTAAACTTGGCTACACAGGAACTGAATTCCAAAACAGAACAGGGTCTCAAATTTAGAAAAGCAACTTATGCTTGCTTAAGGGGAAAGGTGAGTTGGGGTGCTGCATAAAACCAGAGATTGAAATGAGCACAGATAAAGTTCCTTAAGCCAAATATGGAATAGACAAGAGCTACTCCTTGCTCAACGAAATGGTCTCAACACCCCATATTAAACGCCTAAGAATGTACCTGACTAGTAAGTATCTTAAAACCTATGGATTGCTATGTCTCCGAAAGAGAATCAAACGTGTGTACAGGGGCATAAAGGCAGCAGTGATAGGGTTGGAGAGGTTCGGTGAGCAAATGAAGACCCTTTGAAGTCATATTGCACGGTACCCATTCCACGGGTCTCAACTCTCAAGGTTGAAGGTATTCTTCCTTCAGCGAAAACATGCATGTGGAACCCAGAGTATGATCAACCACGTGAACGGGAGACGTGTTCAAATATGTCTCAGTTTTCCTCCCCTGGTACTCGGGTGCAACATTCCAGACGCTTTACTAACACTCTCCCCACTTGGAGAGTCAGCGCCTTTAACCTCCTGTTTGGCCCAGTTTGCAATTTCTGCGGAAGATGAACAGGAATAGCGAGAACCAATGAGAGGCTAGCTGGAGGTGTCTGGACGGGCAAATTAACCTCTCATTTCCCACCAGGAAGAGGAAATAACCAAAGGCTCAGCGTGCCGTGCCGGAACCAGATTAGGGCCTGAAACCATCCTGCGGTGTTGCGGCCAGCTCACAAGAAAGCGAGTTGAAGAAAGGAGCTCAGGGGCACTGTAATTCACAAACCTGCAGAGTTATAAATGACAGCTATCGTCCAAAAATATACTGAAGTAAGGCTGCCAAGAGGACTTGAAATCGGGGCAGAATTGCAGGAATCCGATTTCAGGAGGTAGACTGGAATTGCATTGAAAGCATAGGAAAAGAGGCAGAACGTCCACAATGATGCACTTGGCCAAAAAGGGCGTATGCGTTTTTTCCTGAATATATTCAGGAAAAAACGCATACGCCCTTTTTGGCCAACCAAGCAAGCTTGCAAAGGAAATCTGCACTACAATGAAGTCTCACTTCCCCCCGGTCAAAAGGGCCATCTGAAAAAAGTGTAAAATCCAGAAAGGCAGGACAGGCCATGGAGAACTGGGAGCCTTGTTATGCTGATGGGCGGGATGTAAATTGCCAACAGACACTTGGGAGAAGTGTATGGTGTTTCCTGAAACATCTAAAAAACAAAGCAACAGAGCCTAGGGCACTTCCACTTATGGTCCTATAGCTTAGGGAAATTAAAATCAAAAAGACACAGCCACCCCAAAGTTTGGGACGCCTCTGTTTACAAGAACCTCGTTTACAGTACAAGTTCAACATCCCAGAAAGTGAAAAATGGATAAAGAAGTTGTGGTATTTACTTACAAAGCAATATCACTCAGCAATGAAATCTATGTCATCAGGCCCTTAGCAGCACAATGAGTGGATTCAGGTACGATGATTCTAACTGAAATAAGTCACACAGAAAAAGAAACATCATAAGATATCAGTAATACACGCAATGTAAACTTGGCTACACAGGAACTGAATTCCAGAACAGAACAGGGTCTCAAAATTAGAAAACCAACTTATGCTTGCTTAAGGGGAAAGGTGAGTTGGGGTGCTGCATAAAACCAGAGATTGAAATGAACACAGATAAAGTTCCTTAAGCCAAATATGGAATAGACAAGAGCTACTCCTTGCTCAATGAAATGGACTCAACACCGCATATTAAATGCTTAAGTATGTACCTGACTAGTAAGTATCTTAAAACCTATGGATTGCTATGTCTCCGAAAGAGAATCAAGCATGTGTACAGGGGCATAAACGCAGCAGTGATAGGATTGGAGAGGTTTGGTGAGCAAATGTGGACCCTTTGAAGTCATATTGCATGGTACCCATTCCACGGGTTGCAACGACCCAGCTTTAAGGTATTCTTCCTTCAGCTAAAACATGCATGTGGAACCTAGAGTACGATCAACCGTGTGAATGGGAGACGTGTTCAAATATGTCTCAGTTTTGCTCCCCTGGTACTCGGGTGCAACACTCCAGACGCTTTACTAACACTCTCCCCACTTGGAGAGTCAGCGCCTTTAACCTCCTGTTTGGCCCAGTTTTCAATTTCAGCGGAAGATGAACAGGAATAGGGAGAACCAATGAGAGACTAGCTGGAGGTGTCTGGACGGGCAAATTTAACTCTCATTTCCCACCAGGAAGAGGAAATAATCAAAGGTTCAGCATGCCGTGCCAGAACCAGATTAGGGCCTGAAGCCATCCTGCGGTGTTGCGGTCAGGTCACAAGAAATCGAGTTGAAGAAAGGAGCTCAGGGGCACTGTAATTCAAAAACCTGCAGAGTTATAAATGACAGCTATCGTCCAAAAATATACTGAAGTAAGGCTGCCAAGAGGACTTGAAAGCGGGGCAGAATTGCAGGAAACCGATTTCAGGAGGTAGACTGGAATTGCATTGAAAGCATAGGAAAACAGGCAGAACGTCCACAATGATGCACTTGGCCAAAAAGGGCGTATGCGTTTTTTCCTGAATATAGTTAGGAAAAAACGCATACGCACTTTTTGGCCAACCAAGCAAACTTGCAAAGGAAATCTGCACTACAATGAAGTCTCACTTCCCCCCGGTCAAAAGGGTCATCTGAAAAAAGTGTAAAATCCAGAAAGGCAGGACAGGCCATGGAGAACTGGGAGCCTTGTTATGCTGATGGGCGGGATGTAAATTGCCAACAGACACTCGGGAGAAGTGTATGGTGTTTCCTGAAACATCTAAAAAACAAAGCAACAGAGCCTAGGGTACTTCCACTTATGGTCCTATAGCTTAAGGAAATTAAAATCAAAAAGACACAGCCACCCCAAAGTTTGGAACAACTCTGTTTACAAGAACCTCGTTTACCGTACAAGTTCAATATCACAGAAAGTGAAAAATGGATAAAGAACTTGTGGTACTTACGTAAAATGCAGTATCACTCAGCAATGCAATCTATGTCATCAGGCCCGTAGCAGCATAATGAGTGGATTCAGGTATGATGATTCTAACTGAAATAAGTCACACAGAAAAAGAAACATTATAAGATATCACTAATACACGGAATGTAAACTTGGCTACACAGGAACTGAATTCCAAAACAGAACAGGGTCTCAAATTTAGAAAAGCAACTTATGCTTGCTTAAGGGGAAAGGTGAGTTGGGGTGCTGCATAAAACCAGAGATTGAAATGAGAACAGATAAAGTTCCTTAAGCCAAATATGGAATAGACAAGAGCTACTCCTTGCTCAACGAAATGGTCTCAACACCCCATATTAAACGCCTAAGAATGTACCTGACTAGTAAGTATCTTAAAACCTATGGATTGCTATGTCTCCGAAAGAGAATCAAGCGTGTGTACAGGGGCATAAACGCAGCAGTGATAGGGTTGGAGAGGTTCGGTGAGCAAATGAAGACCCTTTGAAGTCATATTGCACGGTACCCATTCCACGGGTCTCAACTCTCCAGGTTGAAGGTATTCTTCCTTCAGCTAAAACATGCATGTGGAACCCAGAGTATGATCAACCGTGTGAATGGGAGAAGTGTTCAAATATGTCTCAGTTTTCGTACCCTGGTACTCGGGTGCAACATTCCAGACGCTTTACTAACACTCTCCCGACTTGGAGAGTCAGTCCCTTTAACCTCCTGTTTGGCCCAGTTTGCAATTTCTGCGGAAGCTGAACAGGAATAGCGAAAACCAATGAGAGACTAGCTGGAGGTGTCTGGACGGGCAAATTTAACTCTCATTTCCCACCAGGAAGAGGAAATAACCAAAGGCTCAGTGTGCCGTGCCGGAAAAAGATTAGGGCCTGAAGCCATTCTGCGGTGTTGCGGCCACCTCAAAAGAAAGCGAGTTGAAGAAAGGGGCTCAGGGGCACTGTAATTCACAAACCTGCAGAGTTATAAATGACAGCTATCGTCCAAAAATATACTGAAGTAAGGCTGCCAAGAGGACTTGAAAGCGGGGCAGAATTGCAGGAAAGCGATTTCAGGAGGTAGACTGGAATTGCATTGAAAGCATAGGAAAAGAGGCAGAACGTCCACAATGATGCACTTGGCCAAAAAGGGCGTATGCGTTTTTTCCTGAATATATTCAGGAAAAAACGCATACGCCCTTTTTGGCCAACCAAGCAAGCTTGCAAAGGAAATCTGCACTACAATGAAGTCTCACTTCCCCCCGGTCAAAAGGGCCATCTGAAAAAAGTGTAAAATCCAGAAAGGCAGGACAGGCCATGGAGAACTGGGAGCCTTGTTATGCTGATGGGCGGGATGTAAATTGCCAACAGACACTCGGGAGAAGTGTATGGTGTTTCCTGAAACATCTAAAAAACAAAGCAACAGAGCCTAGGGCACTGCCACTTATGGTCCTATAGCTTAGGGAAATTAAAATCAAAAAGACACAGCCACCCCAAAGTTTGGGACGCCTCTGTTTACAAGAACCTCGTTTACCGTACAAGTTCAATATCACAGAAAGTGAAAAATGGATAAAGAACTTGTGGTACTTACGTACAATGCAGTATCACTCAGCAATGAAATCTATGTCATCAGGCCCGTAGCAGCATAATGAGTGGATTCAGGTACGATGATTCTAACTGAAATAAGTCACACAGAAAAAGAAACATCATAAGATATCACTAATACACGGAATGTAAACTTGGCTACACAGGAACTGAATTCCAAAACAGAACAGGGTCTCAAATTTAGAAAACAAACTTATGCTTGCTTAAGGGGAAAAGTGAGTTGGGGTGCTGCATAAAACCAGAGATTGAAATGAGCACAGATAAAGTTCCTTAAGCCAAATAGACAAGAGCTACTCCTTGCTCAACGAAATGGACTCAACACCCCATATAAAACGCCTAAGAATGTACCAGACTAGTAAGTATCTTAAAACCTATGGATTGCTATGTCTCCGAAAGAGAATCAAGCGTGTGTACAGGGGCGTAAATGCAGCAGTGATAGGATTGGAGAGGTTTGGTGAGCAAATGAAGACCCTTTGAAGTCATATTGCATGGTACCCATTTCACGGGTTTCAACTACCCAGGTTTAAGGTATTCTTCCTTCAGCTAATACATGCATGTGGAACCTAGAGTATGATCAACCATGTGATCGGGAGACGTGTTCAAATATGTCTCAGTTTTCGTACCCTGGTACTCGGGTGCAACATTCCAGACGCTTTACTAACACTCTCCCGACTTGGAGAGTCAGTCCCTTTAACCTCCTGTTTGGCCCAGTTTGCAATTTCTGCGGAAGATGAACAGGAATAGCGAGAACCAATGAGAGACTAGCTGGAGGTGTCTGGACGGGCAAATTTAACTCTCATTTCCCACCAGGAAGAGGAATTAACCAAAGGCTCAGCGTGCCGTGCCGGAACCAGATTAGGGCCTGAAGCCATCCTGCGGTGTTGCGGCCATCGCACAAGAAAGCGAGTTGAGGAAAGGGGTTCACGGGCACTGTAATTCACAAACCTGCAGAGTTATAAATGACAGCTATCGTCCAAAAATATTCTGAAGTAAGGCTGCCAAGAGGACTTGAAAGCGGGGCAGAATTGCAGGAAACCGATTTCAGGAGGTAGACTGGAATTGCATTGAAAGCATAGGAAAAGAGGCAGAACGTCCACAATGATGCACTTGGCCAAAAAGGGCGTATGCGTTTTTTCCTGAATATATTCAGGAAAAAACGCATATGCCCTTTTTGGCCAACCAAGCAAACTTGCAAAGGAAATCTGCACTACAATGAAGTCTCACATTCCCCCGGTCAAAAGGGCCATCTGAAAAAGTGTAAAATCCAGAAAGGCAGGACAGGCCATGGAGAACTGGGAGCCTTGTTATGCTGATGGGCGGGATGTAAATTGCCAACAGACACTTGGGAGAATTGTATGGTGTTTCCTGAAACATCTAAAAAACAAAGCAACAGAGCCTAGGGCACTGCCACTTATGGTCCTATAGCTTAGGGAAATTAAAATCAAAAAGACACAGCCACCCCAAAGTTTGGGACGCCTCTGTTTACAAGAACCTCGTTTACCGTACAAGTTCAATATCACAAAAAGTGAAAAATGGATAAAGAACTTGTGGTACTTACCTACAATGCAGTATCACTCAGCAATGAAATCTATGTCATCAGGCCCGTAGCAGCATAATGAGTGGATTCAGGTACGATGATTCTAACTGAAATAAGTCACACAGAAAAAGAAACATCATAAGATATCACTAATACACGGAATGTAAACTTGGCTACACAGGAACTGCATTCCAAAACAGAACAGGGTCTCAAATTTAGAAAACCAACTTATGCTTGCTTAAGGGTAAAGGTGAGTTGGGGTGCTGCATAAAACCAGAGATTGAAATGAGCACAGATAAATTTCCTTAAGCCAAATATGGAATAGACAAGAGCTACTCCTTGCTCAACGAAATGGACTCAACACCGCATATTAAACGCCTAAGAATGTACCTGACTAGTAAGTATCTTAAAACCTATGGATTGCTATGTCTCCGAAAGAGAATCAAGCATGTGTACAGGGGCATAAACGCAGCAGTGATAGGATTGGAGAGGTTCGGTGAGCAAATGAAGACCCTTTGAAGTCATATTGCATGGTATCCATTCCACGGGTATCAACTACCCAGGTTTAAGGTATTCTTCCTTCAGCTAATACATGCATGTGGAACCTAGAGTATGATCAACCATGTGATCGGGAGACGTGTTCAAATATGTCTCAGTTTTCGTACCCTGGTACTCGGGTGCAACATTGCAGACGCTTTAGTAACACTCTCCCGACTTGGAGAGTCAGTCCCTTTAACCTCCTGTTTGGCCCAGTTTGCAATTTCTGCGGAAGATGAACAGGAATAGCGAGAACCAATGAGAGACTAGCTGGAGGTGTCTGGACGGGCAAATTTAACTCTCATTTCCCACCAGAAAGAGGAATTAACCAAAGGCTCAGCGTGCCGTGCCGGAACCAGATTAGGGCCTGAAGCCATCCAGCGGTGTTGCGGCCAGCTCACAAGAAAGCGAGCTGAAGAAAGGAGCTCAGGGGCACTGTAATTCACAAACCTGCAGAGTTATAAATGACAGCTATCGTCCAAAAATAGACTGAAGTAAGGCTGCCAAGAGGACTTGAAAGCGGGGCAGAATTGCAGGAAACCGATTTCAGGAGGTAGACTGGAATTGCATTGAAAGCATAGGAAAACAGGCAGAACGTCCACAATGATGCACTTGGCCAAAAAGGGCGTATGCGTTTTTTCCTGAATATATTCAGGAAAAAACGCATACGCACTTTTTGGCCAACCAAGCAAGCTTGCAAAGGAAATCTGCACTACAATGAAGTCTCACTTCCCCCCGGTCAAAAGGGCCATCTGAAAAAAGTGTAAAATCCAGAAAGGCAGGACAGGCCATGGAGAACTGGGAGCCTTGTTATGCTGATGGGCGGGATGTAAATTACCAACAGACACTCAGGAGAAGTGTATGGTGTTTCCTGAAACATCTAAGAAACAAAGCAACAGAGCCTAGGGCACTTCCACTTATGGTCCTATAGCTTAGGGAAATTAAAATCAAAAAGACACAGCCACCCCAAAGTTTGGGACGCCTCTGTTTACAAGAACCTCGTTTACAGTACAAGTTCAACATCGCAGAAATTGAAAAATGGATAAAGAAGTTGTGGTATTTACTTACAAAGCAATATCACTCAGCAATGAAATCTGTGTCATCAAGCCCTTAGCAGCACAATTAGTGGATTCAGGTATGATGATTCTAACTGAAATAAGTCACACAGAAAAAGAAACATCATAAGATATCAGTAATACACGGAATGGAAACTTGGCTACACAGGAACTGAATTACAGAACAGAACAGGGTCTCAAATTTAGAAAACCAACTTATGCTTGCTTAAGGGGAAAGGTGAGTTGGGGTGCTGCATAAAACCAGAGATTGAAATGAGAACAGATAAAGTTCCTTAAGCCAAATATGGAATACACAAGAGCTACTCCTTGCTCAACGAAATGGACTCAACACCCCATATTAAACGCCTAAGAATGTACCTGACTAGTAAGTATCTTAAAACCTATGGATTGCTATGTCTCCAAAAGAGAATCAAGCATGTGTACAGGGGCATAAACGCAGCAGTGATAGGATTGGAGAGGTTCGGTGAGCAAATGAAGACCCTTTGAAGTCATATTGCATGGTACCCATTCCCCGGGTTTCAACTACCCAGGTTTTAGGTATTCTTCCTCAGCTAAAACATGCATGTGGAACCCAAGTATGATCAACCATGTGAATGGGAGACGTGTTCAAATATGTCTCAGTTTTCCTCCCCTGGTACTCGGGTGCAACATTCCAGATGCTTTACTAACACTCTCCCCACTTGGAAAGTCAGCGCCTTTAACCTCCTGTTTGGCCCAGTTTGCAATTTCTGCGGAAGATGAACAGGAATAGCGAGAACCAATGAGAGGCTAGCTGGAGGTGTCTGGACGGACAAATTTAACTCTCATTTCCCACCAGGAAGAGGAAATAACCAAAGGCTCAGTGTGCCGTGCCAGACCAGATTAGGGCCTGAAGCCATCCTGCAGTGTTGCGGCCAGCTCAAAAGAAAGCGAGTTGAAGAAAGGAGCTCAGGGGCACTGTAATTCACAAACCTGCAGAGTTATAAATGACAGCTATCGTCCAAAAATAGACTGAAGTAAGGCTGCCAAGAGGACTTGAAAGCGGGGCAGAATTGCAGGAAACCGATTTCAGGAGGTAGACTGGAATTGCATTGAAAGCATAGGAAAAGAGGCAGAACGTCCACAATGATGCACTTGGCCAAAAAGGGCGTATGCGTTTTTTCCTGAATATATTCAGGAAAAAACGCATACGCCCTTTTTGGCCAAGCAAGCAAGCTTGCAAAGGAAATCTGCACTACAATGAAGTCTCACTTCCCCCCGGTCAAAAGGGCCATCTGAAAAAGTGTAAAATCCAGAAAGGCAGGACAGGCCATGGAGAACTGGGAGCCTTGTTATGCTGATGGGTGGGATGTAAATTACCAACGGACACTCAGGAGAAGTGTATGGTGTTTCCTGAAACATCTAAAAAACAAAGCAACAGAGCCTAGGGTATTGCCACTTATTGTCCTATAGCTTAGGGAAATTAAAATCAAAAAGACACAGCCACCCCAAAGTTTGGAACGGCTCTGTTTACAAGAACCTCGTTTACAGTACAAGTTCAACATCGCAGAAATTGAAAAATGGATAAAGAAGTTGTGGTATTTACTTACAAAGCAATATCACTCAGCAATGAAATCTGTGTCATCAGGCCCTTAGCAGCACAATGAGTGGATTCAGGTACGATGATTCTAACTGAAATAAGTCACACAGAAAAAGAAACATCATAAGATATCAGTAATACACGGAATGTAAACTTGGCTACACAGGAACTGAATTACAGAACAGAACAGGGTCTCAAATTTAGAAAACAAACTTATGCTTGCTTAAGGGTAAAGGTGAGTTGGGGTGCTGCATAAAACCAGAGATTGAAATGAGCACAGATAAAGTTCCTTAAGCTAAATATGGAATAGACAAGAGCTACTCCTTGCTCAACGAAATGGACTCAACACCCCATATTAAACGCCTAAGAATGTACCTGACTAGTAAGTATCTTAAAACCTATGGATTGCTATGTCTCCGAAAGAGAATCAAGCATGTGTACAGGGGCATAAACGCAGCAGTGATAGGATTGGAGAGGTTCGGTGAGCAAATGAAGACCCTTTGAAGTCATATTGCATGGTACCCATTCCACGGGTTTCAACTACCCAGGTTTAAGGTATTCTTCCTTCAGCTAAAACATGCATGTGGAACCTAGAGTATGATCAACCATGTGATCGGGAGACGTGTTCAAATATGTCTCAGTTTTCCTCCCCTGGTACTCGGGTGCAACATTCCAGATGCTTTACTAACACTCTCCCCACTTGGAGAGTCAGCGCCTTTAACCTCCTGTTTGGCACAGTTTGCAATTTCTGCGGAAGATGAACAGGAATAGCGAGAACCAATGAGAGGCTAGCTGGAGGTGTCTGGACGGGCAAATTTAACTCTCATTTCCCACCAGGAAGAGGAAATAACCAAAGGCTCAGCGTGCCGTACCGGAACCAGATTAGGGCCTGAAGCCATCCTGCGGTGTTGCGGCCAGCTCAAAAGAAAGCGAGTTGAAGAAAGGAGCTCAGGGGCACTGTAATTCACAAACCTGCAGAGTTATAAATGACAGCTATCGTCCAAAAATAGACTGAAGTAAGGCTGCCAAGAGGACTTGAAAGCGGAGCAGAATTGCAGGAAACCGATTTCAGGAGGTAGACTGGAATTGCATTGAAAGCATAGGAAAAGAGGCAGAACGTCCACAATGATGCACTTGGCCAAAAAGGGCGTATGCGTTTTTTCCTGAATATATTCAGGAAAAAACGCATACGCCGTTTTTGGCCAACCAAGCAAGCTTGCAAAGGAAATCTGCACTACAATGAAGTCTCACTTCCCCCCGGTCAAAAGGGCCATCTGAAAAAAGTGTAAAATCCAGAAAGGCAGGACAGGCCATGGAGAACTGGGAGCCTTGTTATGCTGATGGGCGGGATGTAAATTGCCAACAACCACTCGGGAGAAGTGTATGGTGTTTCCTGAAACATCTAAAAAACAAAGCAACAGAACCTAGGGCACTTCCACTTATGGTCCTATAGCTTAGGGAAATTAAAATCAAAAAGACACAGCCACCCCAAAGTTTGGAACGGCTCTGTTTACAAGAACCTCGTTTACAGTACAAGTTCAACATCGCAGAAAGTGAAAAATGGATAAAGAAGTTGTGGTATATACTTACAAAGCAATATCACTCAGCAATGAAATCTGTGTCATCAGGCCCTTAGCAGCACAATGAGTGGACTCAGGTATGATGATTCTAACTGAAATAAGTCACACAGAAAAAGAAACATCATAAGATATCAGTAATACACGGAATGGAAACTTGGCTACACAGGAACTGAATTACAGAACAGAACAGGGTCTCAAATTTAGAAAACCAACTTATGCTTGCTTAAGGGGAAAGGTGAGTTGGGGTGCTGCATAAAACCAGAGATTGAAATGAGCACAGATAAAGTTCCTTAAGCCAAATATGGAATAGACAAGAGCTACTCCTTGCTCAACGAAATGGACTCAACAACCCATATTAAACGCCTAAGAATGTACCTGACTAGTAAGTATCTTAAAACCTATGGATTGCTATGTCTCCGAAAGAGAATCAAGCATGTGTACAGGGGCATAAACGCAGCAGTGATAGGATTGGAGAGGTTCGGTGAGCAAATGAAGACCCTTTGAAGTCATATTGCATGGTACCCATTCCACGGGTTTCAAATACACAGGTTTAAGGTATTCTTCCTTCAGCTAAAAGATGCATGTGGAACCCAAGTATGATCAACTATGTGAACGGGAGACGTGTTCAAATATGTCTCAGTTTTCCTACCCTGGTACTCAGGTGCAACATTCCAGATGCTTTACTAACACTCTCCCCACTTGGAGAGTCAGCACCTTTAACCTCCTGTTTGGCCCAGTTTGCAATTTCTGCGGAAGATGAACAGGAATAGCGAGAACCAATGAGAGACTAGCTGGAGGTGTCTGGACGGGCAAATTTAACTCTCATTTCCCAACAGGAAGAGGAAATAACCAAAGGCTCAGCGTGCCGTACCGGAACCAGATTAGGGCCTGAAGCCATCCTGCGGTGTTGCGGCCAGGTCACAAGAAAGCGAGTTGAAGAAAGGAGCTCAGGGGCACTGCAATTGACAAACCAGCAGAGTTATAAATGACAGCTATCGTCCAAAAATAGACTGAAGTAAGGCTGCCAAGAGGACTTGAAAGCGGGGCAGAATTGCAGGAAACCGATTTCAGGAGGTAGACTGGAATTGCATTGAAAGCATAGGAAAAGAGGCAGAACGTCCACAATGATGCACTTGGCCAAAAAGGGCGTATGCGTTTTTTCCTGAATATATTCAGGAAAAAACGCATACGCCCTTTTTGGCCAACCAAGCAAGCTTGCAAAGGAAATCTGCACTACAATGAAGTCTCACTTCCCCCCAGTCAAAAGGGCCATCTGAAAAAAGTGTAAAATCCAGAAAGGCAGGACAGGCCATGGAGAACTGGGAGCCTTGTTATGCTGAAGGGCGGTATGTAAATTGCCAACAAACACTCGGGAGAAGTGTATGGTGTTTCCTGAAACATCTAAAAAACAAAGCAACAGAGCCTACGGCACTTCCACTTATGGTCCTATAGCTTAGGGAATTTAAAATCAAAAAGACACAGCCACCCCAAAGTTTGGAACGGCTCTGTTTACAAGAACCTCGTTTACAGTACAAGTTCAACATCGCAGAAATTGAAAAATGGATAAAGAAGTTGTGGTATTTACTTACAAAGCAATATCACTCAGCAATGAAATCTGTGTCATCAGGCCCGTAGCAGCATAATGAGTGGATTCAGGTACGATGATTCTAACTGAAATAAGTCACACAGAAAAAGAAACATCATAAGATATCAGTAATACACGGAATGGAAACTTGGCTACACAGGAACTGAATTACAGAACAGAACAGGGTCTCAAATTTAGAAAACCAACTTATGCTTGCTTAAGGGGAAAGGTGAGTTGGGGTGCTGCATAAAACCAGAGATTGAAATGAGCACAGATAAAGTTCCTTAAGCCAAATATGGAATAGACAAGAGCTACTCCTTGCTCAACGAAATGGACTCAAAACCCCACATTAAATGCCTAAGAATGTACCTGACTAGTAAGTATCTTAAAACCTATGGATTGCTATGCCTCCAAAAGAGAATCAAGCATGTGTACAGGGGCATAAACGCAGCAGTGATAGGATTGGAGAGGTTCGGTGAGCAAATGAAGACCCTTTGAAGTCATATTGCATGGTACCCATTACACGGGTCTCAACTCTCCAGGTTTAACGTATTCTTCCTTCACCTAAAACATGCATGTGGAACCCAGAGTATGATCAACCATGTGAACGGAGACGTGTTCAAATATGTCTCAGTTTTCCTCCCCTGGTACTCGGGTGCAACATTCCAGACCCTTTACTAACACTCTCCCGACTTGGAGAGTCAGTCCCTTTAACCTCCTGTTTGGCCCAGTTTGCAATTTCTGCGGAAGATGAACAGGAATAGCGAGAACCAATGAGAGGCTAGCTGGAGGTGTCTGGACGGGCAAATTTAACTCTAATTTCCCACCAGGATGAGGAATTAACCAAAGGCTCAGCGTGCCGTGCCGGAACCAGATTAGGGCCTGAAGCCATCCTGCGGTGTTGTGGCCAGGTCACAAGAAAGCGAGTTGAAGAAAGGAGCTCAGGGGCACTGTAATTCACAAACCTGCAGAGTTATAAATGACAGCTATCATCCAAAAATACACTGAAGTAAGGCTGCCAAGAGGACTTGAAAGCGGGGCAGAATTGCAGGAAACCGATTTCAGGAGGTAGACTGGAATTGCATTGAAAGCATAGGAAAAGAGGCAGAACGTCCACAATGATGCACTTGGCCAAAAAGGGCGTATGCGTTTTTTCCTGAATATATTCAGGAAAAAGCGCATACGCCCTTTTTGGCCAACCAAGCAAGCTTGCAAAGGAAATCTGCACTACAATGAAGTCTCACTTCCCCCCGGTCAAAAGGGCCATCTGAAAAAAGTGTAAAATCCAGAAAGGCAGGACAGGCCATGGAGAACTGGGAGCCTTGTTATGCTGATGGGCGGGATGTAAATTGCCAACAACCACTCGGGAGAAGTGTATGGTGTTTCCTGAAACATCTAAAAAACAAAGCAACAGAGCCTAGGGCACTTCCACTTATGGTCCTATAGCTTAGGGAAATTAAAATCAAAAAGACACAGCCACCCCAAAGTTTGGGACGCCTCTGTTTACAAGAACCTCGTTTACCGTACAAGTTCAATATCACAGAAAGTGAAAAATGGATAAAGAACTTGTGGTACTTACGTACAATGCAATATCACTCAGCAAAAAAATCTATGTCATCAGGCCCTTAGCTGCACAATGAGTGGATTCAGGTACGACGATTCTAACTGAAATAAGTCACACAGAAAAAGAAACATCAAAAGATATCACTAATACACGGAATGTAAACTTGGCTACACAGGAACTGAATTAAAGAACAGAACAGGGTCTCAAATTTAGAAAACCAACTTATGCTTGCTTAAGGGTAAAGGTGAGTTGGGGTGCTGCATAAAACCAGAGATTGAAATGAGCACAGATAAAGTTCCTTAAGCCAAATATGGAATAGACAAGAGCTACTCCTTGCTCAATGAAATGGACTCAACACCGCATATTAAACGCCTAAGAATGTACCTGACTAGTAAGTATCTTAAAACCTATGGATTGCTATGTCTCCGAAAGAGAATCAAGCATGTGTACAGGGGCATAAATGCAGCAGTGATAGGATTGGAGAGGTTCGGTGAGCAAATGAAGACCCTTTGAAATCATATTGCATGGTACCCATTACACGGGTTTCAACTACCCAGGTTTAAGGTATTCTTCCTTCAGCTAAAACATGCATGTGGAACCCAGAGTATGATCAACTGTGTGATCGGGAGACGTGTTCAAATATGTCTCAGTTTTCCTCCCCTGGTACTCGGGTGCAACATTCCAGACGCTTTACTAACACTCTCCCGACTTGGACAGTCAGTGCCTTTAACCTCCTGTTTGGCCCAGTTTGCAATTTCTGCGGAAGATGAACAGGAATAGGGAGAACCAATGAGAGACTAGCTGGAGGTGTCTGGACGGGCAAATTTAACTCTCATTTCCCACTAGGAAGAGGAATTAACCAAAGGCTCAGCGTGCCGCGCCGGAACAAGATTAGGGCCTGAAGCCATCCTGCGGTGTTGCGGCCAGCTCACAAGAAAGTGAGTTGAAGAAAGGAGCTCAGGGGCTCTGTAATTCACAAACCTGCAGAGTTATAAATGACAGCTATCGTCCAAAAATATACTGAAGTAAGGCTGCCAAGAGGACTTGAAAGCGGGGCAGAATTGCAGGATATCGATTTCAGGAGGTAGACTGGAATTGCATTGAAAGCGTAGGAAAAGAGGCAGAACGTCCACAATGATGCACTTTGCCAAAAGGGCATATGCGTTTTTTCCTGAATATATTCAGGAAAAAACGCATACGCCCTTTTTGGCCAACCAAGCAAGCTTGCAAAGGAAATCTGCACTACAATGAAGTCTCACTTCCCCCAGGTCAAAAGGGCCATCAGAATAAAGTGTAAAATCCAGAAAGGCAGGACAGGCCATGGAGAACTGGGAGCCTTGTTATGCTGATGGGCGGGATGTAAATTGCCAACAGACACTCGGGAGAAGTGTATGGTGTTTCCTGAAACATCTAAACAACAAAGCAACAGAGCCTAGGGCACTTCCACTTATGGTCCTATAGCTTAGGGAAATTAATATCAAAAAGACACAGCAACCCCAAAATTTGGGACGGCTCTTTTTACAGGAATCTCTTCTACGGCACAAGTTAAATATCCCAGAGAGCAAATAATGGATAAAGAAGTTGCGGTACTTCTGTACAACAGAATACCACTCAGCAATGAAATCTATGTCACCAGGCCCGTACCAGCATAATGAGTGGATTGAGGCACGATGATTCTAAGTGAAATAAGTCACACAGAAAAAGAAACATCATAAGGTATCACTAATACACGGAATGTGAACTTGGCTACACATGAACTGAATTACAAAACAGAACAGGGTCTCAAGTTTAGAAAACCAACTTATGCCTGCTTAAGGGGGAAGGTGAGTTGGGGTGCTGCATAAAAGCAGAGTTTGAAATTAGCACAGATACCGTTCCATAAGCCAAATATGTAATAGACAAGAGCTACCCCTTGCTCAACGAAATGGATTCAACAATGAGGTATCACCTCACACCTGGTAGAATAGGCATCATTGAAAATCTACAAACAAAAAATGCTGGAAAGGGTGTGGAGAAAAGGAACCCTCTTCCACTATTGTTGGGAATATAAATTGATACAGTCATTATGGAGAACAATATGGAATTTCTTAAGAAACTAACAATAGAACTACCATAGGATACAGCAATCCCAGTACTGGACATATACCCAGACAAAACCATAAATCAAAAAGAGTCATTCACCGCAATGTTCATTGCATCACTATTTACAATATCGAGGTAATGGAAGCAACCTAAATGCCCACAGACAGACGAATGCATAAAGCTGTGGTACATATATAAAATGGAATATTACTCAGCCATGAAAAGGAATGAAATTGGGTCATTTGTAGAGACGTCGATGGATCTAGAGACTGTCATACAGAGTGAAGTAAGTCAGAAAGAGAAAAACAAATCTTGTATATTCATGCATATATGTGGAACCTAGAAAAACTGTACAGATTAACCATTTTGCAAGGCATAAACAGAGCAACAGATGTAGACAACAAACGTATGGACAACAAGGGGGGAAAGCTGTTGGGGGGGTGGTGGTGGGAGGAGTTGAGAGACTGGGATTGGCATGTATACATTTATATGTATAAAATAGATAACCAATAAGAACCTGCTGTATAAAAATATAAAATAAAATTCAAAATTAAAAAGAAATAAAATTTAAAAAATAAAACAGAAAAAACAATTATTCCCTGCACATACATGTATTTATATGAATAAATTATTTCCATGCTTATATCTGTAAATACAAAAAAGAGGAATAAAATCTACCTTGAACCAAAAACGAAAAAGAGAAAAAAAACACAGAACCCACCAGTTACACAGAGGAAAACCGTATCAGGGCACTTGCTCCAGTTGTAAACAATTGTGAAGTTGGTCAGTGGTGGGGAATCGTCTCGCATTCAGCCAGCAGCCCCCACGCAACAAGCGTCCTCATTGCAAAGCTGGGGCACCGTGCCGAGGCATCTGTGAGTAAACGTGAGCTGAGCCCCAGGCCAGTTGCTGCTGAACTATTCCCACCCGTCCCAGGTAAAACACCTGAATATATACAAGGACTTGAAAGCCTAGAGGAAGGGCCATAGAGCCACACGAGTGACAGCATGCCGGCCGACTTGGTGCCTGCAGGCCAGCCAGGATGGTCCTGGCCCTGGGTGCTCTTCTGGAAGATTTCCATTTCCCTGCCTGAGATACCCGTCCTGTCCCTGCCCCCACTGCTTTTTTCCTTCCTCACCTCTGCCCAGGGAGAAATTCCAGCAGCAGGTATGGGTGACACATCCTCTTCTTTAGCAGGTGGCAGCCTGGCAACTGCTGCAGAAAGTCCAGCAGAGCCCCACTCACACTGGGCCACCCACAAAGCCGTGGCCTCTCACTCCCTCCCACCAGCCCAGCCCCGAGACTGCTGACAGGGCAGAGAAAATGGCGTCAGGCACGGCTGCAGGGGCTCTTGCTGCCTGGAGTGGTATTTATATTGATCTCAACCCAGGCACACCTGGGGAGGGCTGGCCGGCACGGTAAGGCTGCCCAGGTCAGCCAATCATCACCCCTCAGGGGCTCACAGTTGCAGAAAATGGAACTTGCTGAACCGGCCAGGTCCAAGGAACAGGTGTGGGCTCCTGAGAGTCAGGATAGACAAGGGGCTGCAGCTTTGGCTTGTTTTCTAATCATTTTATCTGGCCCATGAGTGGGAGACAACTTCAAGAAAACACTCTCCTAATGAGAGGAACCCAGGAGTCAGGGAGAGGAGGGGTGGGTGGCGGTTGGAGACAGAGGCCTGGTGCCCCAGGTGCAGTGGAAGTCTCTGGAAGACCAGGTGGAGGGAGGCCTCACGGAGTGATGCCCAGGGTCACAGACCTGTCGCAGCTGCTGTTTGTTAGTTCAAGTCCTGCTCTGAGGTGCTCTGTGTCAGCTCTGAGCGACAGGTGAGCTGGGGGTGCTCTGCAATGAGGGCTATGTGCACGGTTCCTGTGTGCCCAGCCCTGCCACGGTACCTGCAAGGGTAGCTCTGTATCCTGGGAGGGGCCTGACCACGAGAGCCCCGTGGGCTGGGGTGGGGGTGGGGTACCTGCCCAGGTGAGCTCCATATTCTGGGATTGGTCTGACCACGAGAGCCCCATGGGCTGCTGGGGACCTGGTAAAGGATGTCAGGACAGTCAGTGAAGCCACCGAGGATATACCTCCAGTTGCTCCTAATTCCTACACCCTGCTGGTCATTCTACCAACCACCAGGACATGGTATTCTGTATTAGTCTTCAATGATGCCTTCTTTTGTATTCCATTAGTCCCAGAGTCACAAGAAATTTTGGCTTGTGAGTGGCAGGACTCCACATACAACTAAAACAATACTTCCGGGCCGTCTGGCCCCAAGGGTGCAAAAATTCCCACACCATCTTTGGGGAAAGCTTAGCTAAAGACCTAAAAGTTCTACCTCTGGAAAAGGAAACCCTCCTTCAATATGCAGACGACATTCTGATCACCATCCCTACTAAGGAGGCCTCTGAACTACCACGCCAATAAAAGATAGAAGTTGTCCAAGAAAAAGCTCAAATATCACAGACTGCGGTGACCTGCCTGGGCTTCATTCTCACAGAAGGTCAGAGAAGCCCATCCCAGGAAAGGGAAGAAACCATTTTCAGCCTTACCCCTTTCTAAAACTAGAAGACAGCTTAGGGGTTCCTGGGGAGGCCAGGGTTTGCTGCTTCTGGATCCCTAGCTACAGTCTACTAGCTGGGCCTCTATATGAAACACTGAAAGGAAAAGATGATGATCCTTTTGAATAGAATCCAGAAGTGGCCTTTCAAGAATGGAAAGAGCAGTCAATTCAGACCCTTGCCCTGGAACTCCCTAATTTAGCTAAACCCTTTGACCTTTACATTCCCGGTGAAAGGTGAATCGCCATTGGAGAATTAGTGCAAAAACTGGGACCACTTGAAATGGAACAATGCAAGAATGCCATCCAGGTAGGATAAACTACGGTCACTAAGGGGCTTGGCCCACTGCCACATCTGGCCAAGATACTGGCGGTATCTAAAAACCTGGAAATCAGCAGCCCAAAAGGCCACCTCCCTCCTAAGGGAAAAGGACCCCACGTGGTGATCCTAACCACCAACCATGCCCTGAAGTTGCAGGGTTCACTCCGTGGGCACACCGACCTCGAGTGAGGAGGCCCTCCAACTCCAACATCCAGAGAGATAACCGGGAGCAACAGGGCACCATGACGACTCGTGTGAACATCACTTGACCTGGAGTTTCTCTCATAAAACAACAAGAGTGTGTCCCAAAAGAGTAGACTACTGCTTGCAGGACTTACTGCACCCAGAGGGGAGCTAATAATCTTGGCGGGGGAACAGTATACCACACTGTCACCATAGAAAAGCCTACAGACACCGTGATGATGGTGGCCAATAAGACCGGCTGGACTCCTGTTTACTTCAAAAGGCTGTTGACTCAGTAGCCATCATGGTCCTTGGTCACCACTGACCCTGGACTGTCTGGGAGTTGAGCGGGCAGGGCTCTGACACCTGGTGCTGTTTGTACGTTAATTCAGGGGCCTAACTGAAGAAAGCGCAGACTACTGGTCAGAGCATCTAGGCTGGCAGAGACGGTCAGCCTAAGGTGGCCGAACAAATGTGGGGCGGGGTGAAACCGGCCCCCACAGCGTCTCTGCACATCTCTTTCCTGGACCCTTAAAGGTCATTAGAATCTATAACACTTCCAATGCTGGTGCTCAGGTGGACGAGCAGGGAGGCAGGGGTCCTGGGGACAATCAACGTCACCGGGAGGCTGCTGGGGAGAAGCTCTGACCCTCGCCCCAGGGTATGAGGGCTCCCAACTCAGCACTCAGCAGTTACAGAAGAAGGGTCTGCACCCTCAGCACTCCAAGAATGAGGAACGGGACAAAAGGCAGAGGAGGGGTTTGTCCCCAGCAAAGCCCATTAAAAATCCCTGGGAGATAAAAATAGAATCTGGGCAATAAAGTCAAGTCTAACCTTTTTTATCCTTTGTGCTTTGTCTAATTTCACGTGCTCCTAGGGTCCCGCATGCAGAGGTTCCACACCCGGCACTTCAGACCAGATTTCCTAGTGCAGAATGGCTGGGTCGACACCTCAGCTCCTGGGGCCCAGTGCAGACTCCACGATATAGAGCCTGAGCTACAGCCAACCCGGCCCTCGAGAGCTCCGCCGCCTCCCTCCCTCCCACTGACTCTGACAGGATCTCTACACAGCAGCCCAGCCCACAGCCCACGGGGTAGTGCATGCTCTCACCTCTCCATTCTCTGATCAAAATATAAAGTTTCCTTTGCTTGTGAACCAAACTCAGTCTCGATCTGTTGGCCCCAATGACACTGGGCAGGGGGACACTTGTTGGGGTCCACTCTGGAGGATCAGTAACAGAAATTGAGACTATTGTAACCTCAATGAACAGATGTGTGAGCCAAACTGTAGTTAACATAGAACAGTGTATAAGGCTCGGGTAAAATAAGATGTTTTTAACACTTCCATTTGATATTTCCATCACTTTTTATAAGCAAGTTCAGTGAAAAGGTTTGTCTTATTTGTCAGGTCAATATTAGAGAAACGAAGTGATTTCTTTCCAAGGATGTACAGCTAATAATCTTGGTTAAACCTTCAATCTTGTTTTAAATGCTTTTCCATTGAAAATGATACCTCTCTTTCAGCTCCCCCATTTCTGAGAAGTATAAAACCTTATAATTTATTATTACCAAAGGGGAAAGGTGGGAGGAGGGATAAATTAACAGTTTGGAATGAACACATACACACTGTTATGTATAAAATAGATCATCAACAAGGAACTACTGTATAGCACAGGGAACTACACTCAACATTTTGCAATAACCTATAAGGGGAAATAATCTGAAAAAGAATAGATATTTTTATTGACATCATCTATCAATGACAGTTAAAGTGTAGCCTAAGGGAAGCTGGTGGTGAGTGCTTCTGACCCTGAAGACTTCAATCATCTAAAGTTTGGACTCTGCCTACTTCCCAAGGCCCTTAATGAACATATGTGTAGCCGTAGCTTAAAAACTTCCCCAGTTTGGGTTTCGGGGAGACACTGATTTTGAAAAAGCCCTGGTGTTCTCCTTACATGAATGGGACTCTTCCTACTGCTAAAACATGTCTGTCACACCCAGAGGATGGTATACCGTCTGATCGGGAAGAGTTTGGAAAAGGCATCTCATCTCCTCATCTCCTGGTGCTCGGGTTCACCCCTCCAGCGTCTTTACTAACAGTCTCCCCACTTGGAGATGTCAGCACTGTCAACATCCTGTTGCGTACAGTTTGGAATTTGTCCAGAGGATGAAGCAGAAGGATGAGGAACAATGAGAGACAAGTCCTAGGTGTTCAGACAGGCACATGTCACTCTAATTTCCAATCAGGAAGACGAATTGACCAAAGGCTAGGGTTGCCCATGGAAACAGTATAGGGCTTGAGGAAATCCCGCTGCTTTGTGGCCAGTTCCCATAAACACGAGTTGAACAATGGAACTCAGGGGCAGTAAAATTCACAAAACTGCAGAGTTGAAAATATCCATCACTGAAAAATGTCTTGAGGAAAGTCAGAGAAAAGGACTTGTAAGCAAGGGAGAATGGCAGGAAAGGGATTTGAGGAGGTAGAAAGGACTCGCCATTAAGCACAAGAAAAGGAGCTGAACATTGCCAACATTACCAACATTGCAGTTGGCCAAAAAGGGTGTATGCGTTCTTTTCTGTATATATTCAAGAAAAGGGCATACACTTTTTTAGCCAACCAAACAGGTGGGCACTGGAAGTCAATACTACAAAAGATATCACTTCGCATCAGTCAGAAGAGCCATCCTCATAAAGCGTAAACAACAGAAATGCAGGACAGGGCAACGAGAAGAGGGAGCCCTGTGAGACTTATAGTGGAAATGTATATTGCCAACGGCCATTCTGGAGAAGTGTATTGTGTTTACTAAAGCATCTAAAAAATGAGCTACAGAGCATAGGGCACTTGCACTCATGGGCGTATATCTTGGGAAAAACAAAAATCGAGAGGACACAGGCACCCCAATGTTTACCCCCTCTCTGTTTAAAAGATCCTCGACTAGGATATAACTTAAATGTCTCTGGAGGGAAAAAATGGATAGAGATGTGGTACTTAGGTAGAGTGGAATATTATTCAGCCTGGAAATCAATGAAATATGGCCAGTTGTAACAACTCCGGAGGAGTTACGTATGATCATTCTAAGTGACAGAATTCAAAAAGAAAAAGACACATATCATAAGATATCACTTAAAGGTGGAATCCAAAATGGCTACACATGAAATAAATTACAAAACAAAAACATAGTCAAATATGTAGAAAACACGCATAAGGCTGCTAAACGGGAAAGGTGGGGAGGGGTGAGGCATCATCCAGGAGGTTGAAATTAGCAAAGATACCATTCCAAATACCAAACTGATAATCAACAAGGCCTACACGGTAGCTAAAAGAACTGCACTCAGCACACTCAAGTCACCGGAAAAGAATATATACGACTGGTAAGAATCTGAAAAAGAATTTATTGATGTCTCTCTGTACGCGAATCAAGTGGATGTACAGCAGCAAGAAACAGAGCTTTGAAAATCAGCTGTAACCAATATAGTAATAAATTGAAAAAAATAAACGACAGAGAGACAGAGAAAACCTCTTACAACTTTTCCTCAGGGACGGTGATGCAACATGGATTGAACACATCTAGACCCACAGCAGGATGAGACATAAGGCTGGAAACTGTTTGCGCTAAGAGAAATGTGAGGTTGGGTGAGGAAATGCACACCCTTTAAAGTAATACTACCTGGTACCCATTCAATGGGTCCCAAATCTGCAGGTTCAAGGGATCTTCCTACAGCTAAAACATGCATGGAAAACCCAGAGGACTGTACACCATGTGATCGGGAGATGTGTCTAAAATGCACCTCATTTATCCTCTCCTGGTGCTCCTGTTCACCATTCCAGCCACGCTACTTAGAATCTCCCCACTTGGAGAATCAGCACATTTAAACTTCTGTTTCACACATTTTGCAAATTGTGAGGAGGATGAACGGGAAGAGGGGGAACCAATGAGAGAAGAGTTGTAGGGGTTTGGACGGGCACATATCACTCTAATTTCCCATTAAGAATAAGAATTAAAGAAAGGCTCAGCCTGCCTCGCCGGAGCCAAAATAGGGCCTGAAGCAATCCTGCGGGTTTGAGGCCAGCTCACAAAAGAGCAACTTAAAAAATGGAGCTCAGGGTCACTGCAATTCACAAACCTGCAGAGTTATAAATGAAAACTAACGTCCAAAAATATGTTGAGGTAAGGCAAAGAAGAGGATCTGAATGCAAGACAGAATTGCAAGAAACAGATTTCAAGAGATAGATTGGACTCGTCTTTAACGCACATGAAAAGCGGCAGAATTTCGACAATGATGCAGTTGGCCCAAAAGGGCGTATGCGTTTTTTCCTGATTATATCCAGGAAAAAACGCATACGCACTTTATGGGCAACGAAGCAAGCAAGCAATGCAAATGTGCACAACAAAGAAGTCTCACTTCCCACCGGTCAAAAGGGCCATCCTAAAAAATTGTAAAAACCAGAAATGCAGGACAGGCCATGGAGAACAGGGAGCCTTTATACGCTGATGGGCAGTGTGTGAACTGCCGAGAGCCACTCTGGAGAAGTGTATGGTGGTTCCTAAATCATCTAAAAAACAGAGCTACAGAGCATAGGACACTTCCAATCATGGGAGTATATCTAGGGAAGTCTAAAAATCAACAAGACACAAGCACACCACAGTTTAGGGCTACTCTGTTTACAAGAACCTCAACTTCAGTACACCTTAAATATCCCAGGAAAGAGAACAATGGATAAAGAAGATGTGGTACTTATGTACAATGGAATATCTCTTCACCATGAAATCAATGTAATAAGGCTAGTAGAAGGATAAAGAGTGGATTTAGGTCCGATAATACTACTTGAAATAAGTCAAACAGAAAAAGAAACATATCATAAGATATCACTTATAGAGGGAGGGTAAATATGGCTGCACAAGAAATGAATTACAGAACAGAACAGTGTCTCACATTTAGAAAACACACTTATGTCAGCTTAAGGGGAAAGGAGAGGTGGGGTGATGCATAAAACCAGAGTTTGAAATTAGCACAGATACCGTTCAATAAACCAAATAGGTATTAGACAAGATCTACACCTTGCTCAATGAATAGGCCTCAACACACCCTATACACCGCAGAGAAATATATCTGAGTAATAAGAATCTTAAAACCCATGTATTGCTATATCTCCATAAGGGAATCAAGTGTGTGCAGAGCGGCACAAACACAGCAGTGAAAAGGAGCTAAACCCCATTATAGAAATAAATTTTAAAAACAAAACGCTGAAACAATGAAAGAGAGAAAAATTCTTACAAAATTCGCTCAGGGGCTGTGATACAACCTGGATTGACCACATATAAACCCACAGCTGGATAAGACATAAGGCTGGACACTTGGGGCTGACAGGATTGGTGAGCTTTGGTGAGCAACTGCCGAAAGTTTAATGCAATACTTCATGCTACTCAGTCCAAGGGTCCCAACACTCCAGGTTGAAGGGAATCTTCCTACAGCTAAACCATGCTTGGGAAACCCAGCGACTGGTATACCATATGATCGGGAAAGGTTTCTAAAACGCACCTCATTTTTCCTCTCCTGGGGCTCCGGATCGACATTCCAGCCGCTTTACTAACAACATCCCCACATGGAGTCAATGCCTTTAAGTTCTGGTATCGCACAGTCTGCAGTTAGTGCAGAGGATGAATGGGAATAGGGGGAACCAGTGAGAAACTAGCTGTAGCGGTTTCAATGGGCACATGTCACTCTAATATCACATCAGTAAGAAGAATTAACCAAAGGCACAGCAAGGTGCCCCAGAAGAAAAATAGGGCTTCAAGGAATCCTGTGGTTATGGGGCAAGACCACAAAAATAAGAGCTAAAAAATGGAGCTAAGGGCCACTGCAATTCAAAAACCTGCAGAGTTATAAAGGCCAACTATTTTTAAAAAATATATTGAGGTAAGGCTATGAAGAGGCATTGAAAGCAAGGCAGAATTGCAGGAAACCGATTTCAGGAGGTAGACTGGAATTGCATTGAAAGCATATGAAGAGAGTCAGAAACTCGACAATGATGCACTTGGCCAAAAAGGGCGTATGCGTTTTTTCCTGAATATATTCAGGAAAAAACGCATACGCCCTTTTTGGCCAACCAAGCAAGCTTGCAAAGGAAATCTGCACTACAATGAAGTCTCACTTCCCCCCGGTCAAAAGGGCCATCTGAAAAAAGTGTAAAATCCATAAAGGCACGACAGGCCATGGAGAACTGGGAGCCTTCTTATGCTGATGGGCGGGATGTAAATTGCCAACAGCCACTCTGGAGAAGTGTATGGTGTTTCCTGAAACATCTAAAAAACAAAGCAACAGACCCTAGGGCACTTCCACTTATGGTCCTATAGCTTAGGGAAATTAAAATCAAAAAGACACAGCCACCCCAAAGTTTGGGACGCCTCTGTTTACAAGAACCTCGTTTACACTACAAGTTCAATATCGCAGAAAGTGAAAAATGGATAAAGAACTTGTGGTACTTACGTACAATGCAATATCACTCAGCAATGAAATCTATGTAATCAGGCCCGTAGCAGCATAATGAGTGGATTCAGGTATGATGATTCGAACTGAAATAAGTCACACAGAAAAGAAACATCATAAGGTATCATTAATACACAGAATGTCGACTTGGCTACACATGAACTGAATTACAAAACAGAACAGTGTCTCAAGTTTAGAAAACCAACTTATGCTTGCTTAAGGGGGAAGGTGAGTTGGGGTGCTGCATAAAACCAGAGATTGAAATGAGCACAGATAAAGTTCCTTAAGCCAAATATGGAATAGACAAGAGCTACTCCTTGCTCAACGAAATGGACTCAACACCCCATATTAAACGCCTAAGAATGTACCTGACTAGTAAGTATCTTAAAACCTATGGATTGCTATGTCTCCAAAAGAGAATCAAGCGTGTGTACAGGGGCATAAACGCAGCAGTGATAGGATTTGAGAGGTTCAGTGAGCAAATGAAGACCCTTTGAAGTCATATTGCATGGTACCCATTACACGGGTCTCAACTCTCCAGGTTTAAGGTATTCTTCCTTCAGCTAAAACATGCATGTGGAACCCAGAGTATGATCAACCGTGTGAACGGGAGACGTGTTCAAATATGTCTCAGTTTTCGTACCCTGGTACTCGGGTGCAACATTCCAGACGCTTTACTAACACTCTCCCCACTTGGAGAGTCAGCACCTTTAACCTCCTGTTTGGCCCCGTTTGCAATTTCTGCGGAAGATGAACAGGAATAGTGAGAACCAATGAGAGACTAGCTGGAGGTGTCTGGACGGGCAAATTTAACTCTCATTTCCCACCAGAAAGAGGAAATAACCAAAGGCTCAGCATGCCGTGCCGGAACCAGATTAGGGCCTGAAGCCATCCAGCGGTGTTGCAGCCAGCTCACAAGGAAACGAGTTGAAGAAAGGAGCTCAGGGGCACTGTAATTCACAAACCTGCAGAGTTATAAATGACAGCTATTGTCCAAAAATAGACTGAAGTAAGGCTGCCAAGAGGACTTGAAAGCGGGGCAGAATTGCAGGAAACCGATTTCAGGAGGTAGACTGGAATTGCATTGAAAGCATAGGAAAAGAGGCAGAACGTCCACAATGATGCACTTGGCCAAAAAGGGCGTATGCGTTTTTTCCTGAATATATTCAGGAAAAAACGCATACGCCCTTTTTGGCCAACCAAGCAAGCTTGCAAAGGAAATCTGCACTACAATGAAGTCTCACTTCCCCCCGGTCAAAAGGGCCATCTGAAAAAAGTGTAAAATCCAGAAAGGCAGGACAGGCCATGGAGACCTGGGAGCCTTGTTATGCTGATGGGCGGGATGTAAATTACCAACAGACACTCGGGAGAAGTGTATGGTGTTTCCTGAAACATCGAAAAAACAAAGCAACTGAGCCTAGGGCACTTCCACTTATGGTCCTATAGCTTAGGGAAATTAAAATCAAAAAGACACAGCCACCCCAAAGTTTGGGACGCCTCTGTTTAAAGAACCTCGTTTACAGTACAAGTTCAACATCGCAGAAAATGAAAAATGGAAAAAGAAGCTGTGGTATTTACTTACAAAGCAATATCACTCAGCAATGAAATCTATGTCATCAGGCCCTTAGCAGCACAATGAGTGGATTCAGGTATGATGATTCTAACTGAAATAAGTCACACAGAAAAAGAAACATCATAAGATATCACTAATACACGGAATGTAAACTTGGCTACACAGGAACTGCATTCCAAAACAGAACAGGGTCTCAAATTTAGAAAACCAACTTATGCTTGCTTAAGGGGAAAGGTGAGTTGGATTGCTGCATAAAACCAGAGATTGAAATGAGCACAGATAAATTTCCTTAAGCCAAATATGGAATAGACAAGAGCTACTCCTTGCTCAACGAAATGGACTCAACACCCCATATTAAACGCCTAAGAATGTACCTGACTAGTAAGTATCTTAAAACCTATGGATTGCTATGTCTCCAAAAGAGAATCAAGCGTGTGTACAGGGGCATAAACGCAGCAGTGATAGGATTGGAGAGGTTCGGTGAGCAAATGAAGACCCTTTGAAGTCATATTGCATGGTACCCATTATACGGGTCTCAACTCTCCAGGTTTAAGGTATTCTTCCTTCAGCTAAAACATGCATGTGGAACCCAGCGTATGATCAACCATGTGAACGGGAGATGTGTTCAAATATGTCTCAGTTTTCCTCCCCTGGTACTCGGGTGCAACATTCCAGACGCTTTACTAACACGCTCCCGACTTGGAGAGTCAGTCCCTTTAACCTCCTGTTTGGCCCAGTTTGCAATTTCTGCGGAAGATGAACAGGAATAGGGAGAACCAATGAGAGGCTAGCTGCAGGTATCTGAATGGGCAAATTTAACTCTCATTTCCCACCAGGAAGAGGAATTAACCAAAGGCTCACCATGCCGGGCCAGAACAAGATTAGGGCCTGAAGCCATCCTGCGGTGTTGCGGCCAGGTCACAAGAAAGCGAGTTGAAGAAAGGAGCTCAGGGGCACTGCAATTGACAAACCAGCAGAGTTATAAATGACAGCTATCGTCCAAAAATAGACTGAAGTAAGGCTGCCAAGAGGACTTGAAAGCGGGGCAGAATTGCAGGAAACCGATTTCAGGAGGTAGACTGGAATTGCATTGAAAGCATAGGAAAAGAGGCAGAACGTCCACAATGATGCACTTGGCCAAAAAGGGCGTATGCGTTTTTTCCTGAATATATTCAGGAAAAAACGCATACGCCCTTTTTGGCCAACCAAGCAAGCTTGCAAAGGAAATCTGCACTACAATGAAGTCTCACTTCCCCCCGGTCAAAAGGGCCATCTGAAAAAAGTGTAAAATCCAGAAAGGCAGGACAGGCCATGGAGAACTGGGAGCCTTGTTATGCTGATGGGCGGGATGTAAATTGCCAACAGACACTCGGGAGAAGTGTATGGTGTTTCCTGAAACATCTAAAAAACAAAGCAACAGAGCCTAGGGCACTGCCACTTATGGTCCTATAGCTTAGGGAAATTAAAATCAAAAAGACACAGCCACCCCAAAGTTTGGGACGCCTCTGTTTACAAGAACCTCGTTTACAGTACAAGTTCAACATCGCAGAAAGTGAAAAATGGATAAAGAAGTTGTGGTATTTACTTACAAAGCAATATCACTCAGCAGTGAAATCTGTGTCATCAGGCCCTTAGCAGCACAATGAGTGGATTCAGGTATGATGATTCTAACTGAAATAAGTCACACAGAAAAAGAAACATCATAAGATATCACTAATACACGGAATGTAAACTTGGCTACACAGGAACTGAATTACAGAACAGAACAGGGTCTCAAATTTAGAAAACCAACTTATGCTTGCTTAAGGGTAAAGGTGAGTTGGGGTGCTGCATAAAACCAGAGATTGAAATGAGCACAGATAAAGTTCCTTAAGCCAAATATGGAATAGACAAGAGCTACTCCTTGCTCAACGAAATGGACTCAACACCCCATATTAAACGCCTAAGAATGTACCTGACTAGTAAGTATCTTAAAACCTATGGATTGCTATGTCTCCAAAAGAGAATCAAGCGTGTGTACAGGGGCATAAATGCAGCAGTGATAGGATTGGAGAGGTTCGGTGAGCAAATGAAGACCCTTTGAAGTCATATTGCATGGTACCCATTCCACGGGTCTCAACTCTCCAGGTTTAAGGTATTCTTCCTTCAGCTAAAACATGCACGTGGAACCCAGAGTATGATCAACCATGTTATCGGGAGACGTGTTCAAATATGTCTCAGTTTTCCTACCCTGGTACTCGGGTGCAACATTCCAGACGCTTTACTAACACTCTCCCGACTTGGAGAGTCAGTCCCTTTAACCTCCTGTTTGGCCCAGTTTGCAATTTCTGCGGAAGATGAACAGGAATAGCGAGAACCAATGAGAGGCTAGCTGCAGGTGTCTGGACGGGCAAATTTAACTCTCATTTCCCACCAGGAAGAGGAATTAACCAAAGGCTCAGCATGCCAGGCCGGAACCAGATTAGGGCCTGAAGCCATCCTGCGGTGTTGCGGCCAGGTCACAAGAAAGCGAGTTGAAGAAAGGAGCTCAGGGGCACTGTAAATCACAAACCTGCAGAGTTATAAATGACAGCTATTGTCCAAAAATAGACTGAAGTAAGGCTGCCAAGAGGACTTGAAAGCGGGGCAGAATTGCAGGAAACCGATTTCAGGAGGTAGACTGGAATTGCATTGAAAGCATAGGAAAAGAGGCAGAACGTCCACAATGATGCACTTGGCCAAAAAGGGCGTATGCGTTTTTTCCTGAATATATTCAGGAAAAAACGCATACGCCCTTTTTGGCCAACCAAGCAAGCTTGCAAAGGAAATCTGCACTACAATGAAGTCTCACTTCCCCCCGGTCAAAAGGGCCATCTGAAAAAAGTGTAAAATCCAGAAAGGCAGGACAGGCCATGGAGAACTGGGAGCCTTGTTATGCTGATGGGCGGGATGTAAATTGCCAACAGACACTCAGGAGAAGTGTATGGTGTTTCCTGAAACATCTAAAAAACAAAGCAACAGAGCCTAGGGCACTTCCACTTATGGTCCTATAGCATAGGGAAATTAAAATCAAAAAGACACAGCCACCCCAAAGTTTGGAACGCCTCCGTTTACAAGAACCTCGTTTACCGTACAAGTGCAATATCACAGAAAATGAAAAATGGATAAAGAACTTGTGGTACTTACGTACAATGCAGTATCACTCAGCAATGAAATCTATGTCATCAGGCCCGTAGCAGCATAATGAGTGGATTCAGGTATGATGATTCTAACTGAAATAAGTCACACAGAAAAACAAACATCATAAGATATCACTAATACACGGAATGTAAACTTGGCTACACAGGAACTGCATTCCAAAACAGAACAGGGTCTCAAATTTAGAAAACCAACTTATGCTTGCTTAAGGGTAAAGGTGAGTTGGGGTGCTGCATAAAACCAGAGATTGAAATGAGCACAGATAAAGTTCCTTAAGCCAAATATGGAATAGACAAGAGCTACTCCTTGCTCAACGAAATGGACTCAACACCCCATATTAAACGCCTAAGAATGTACCTGACTAGTAAGTATCTTAAAACCTATGGATTGCTATGTCTCCAAAAGAGAATCAAGCGTGTGTACAGGGGCATAAACGCAGCAGTGATAGGATTGGAGAGGTTCGGTGAGCAAATGAAGACCCTTTGAAGTCATATTGCATGGTACCCATTATACGGGTCTCAACTCTCCAGGTTTAAGGTATTCTTCCTTCAGCTAAAACATGCATGTGGAACCCAGCGTATGATCAACCATGTGAACGGGAGACGTGTTCAAATATGTCTCAGTTTTCCTCCCCTGGTACTCGGGTGCAACATTCCAGACGCTTTACTAACACTCTCCCGACTTGGAGAGTCAGTGCCTTTAACCTCCTGTTTGGCCCAGTTTGCAATTTCTGCGGAAGATGAACAGGAATAGGGAGAACCAATGAGAGGCTAGCTGCAGGTATCTGAATGGGCAAATTTAACTCTCATTTCCCACCAGGAAGAGGAATTAACCAAAGGCTCACCATGCCGGGCCGGAACAAGATTAGGGCCTGAAGCCATCCTGCGGTGTTGCGGCCAGGTCACAAGAAAGCGAGTTGAAGAAAGGAGCTCAGGGGCACTGCAATTGACAAACCAGCAGAGTTATAAATGACAGCTATCGTCCAAAAATAGACTGAAGTAAGGCTGCCAAGAGGACTTGAAAGCGGGGCAGAATTGCAGGAAACCGATTTCAGGAGGTAGACTGGAATTGCATTGAAAGCATAGGAAAAGAGGCAGAACGTCCACAATGATGCACTTGGCCAAAAAGGGCGTATGCGTTTTTTCCTGAATATATTCAGGAAAAAACGCATACGCCCTTTTTGGCCAACCAAGCAAGCTTGCAAAGGAAATCTGCACTACAATGAAGTCTCACTTCCCCCCGGTCAAAAGGGCCATCTGAAAAAAGTGTAAAATCCAGAAAGGCAGGACAGGCCATGGAGAACTGGGAGCCTTGTTATGCTGATGGGCGGGATGTAAATTGCCAACAGACACTCGGGAGAAGTGTATGGTGTTTCCTGAAACATCTAAAAAACAAAGCAACAGAGCCTAGGGCACTGCCACTTATGGTCCTATAGCTTAGGGAAATTAAAATCAAAAAGACACAGCCACCCCAAAGTTTGGGACGCCTCTGTTTACAAGAACCTCGTTTACAGTACAAGTTCAACATCGCAGAAAGTGAAAAATGGATAAAGAAGTTGTGGTATTTACTTACAAAGCAATATCACTCAGCAGTGAAATCTGTGTCATCAGGCCCTTAGCAGCACAATGAGTGGATTCAGGTATGATGATTCTAACTGAAATAAGTCACACAGAAAAAGAAACATCATAAGATATCACTAATACACGGAATGTAAACTTGGCTACACAGGAACTGAATTACAGAACAGAACAGGGTCTCAAATTTAGAAAACCAACTTATGCTTGCTTAAGGGTAAAGGTGAGTTGGGGTGCTGCATAAAACCAGAGATTGAAATGAGCACAGATAAAGTTCCTTAAGCCAAATATGGAATAGACAAGAGCTACTCCTTGCTCAACGAAATGGACTCAAAACCCCATATTAAACGCCTAAGAATGTACCTGACTAGTAAGTATCTTAAAACCTATGGATTGCTATGTCTCCAAAAGAGAATCAAGCGTGTGTACAGGGGCATAAATGCAGCAGTGATAGGATTGGAGAGGTTCGGTGAGCAAATGAAGACCCTTTGAAGTCATATTGCATGGTACCCATTCCACGGGTCTCAACTCTCCAGGTTTAAGGTATTCTTCCTTCAGCTAAAACATGCACGTGGAACCCAGAGTATGATCAACCATGTTATCGGGAGATGTGTTCAAATATGTCTCAGTTTTCCTACCCTGGTACTCGGGTGCAACATTCCAGACGCTTTACTAACACTCTCCCGACTTGGAGAGTCAGTCCCTTTAACCTCCTGTTTGGCCCAGTTTGCAATTTCTGCGGAAGATGAACAGGAATAGCGAGAACCAATGAGAGGCTAGCTGCAGGTGTCTGGACGGGCAAATTTAACTCTCATTTCCCACCAGGAAGAGGAATTAACCAAAGGCTCAGCATGCCGGGCCGGAACCAGATTAGGGCCTGAAGCCATCCTGCGGTGTTGCGGCCAGGTCACAAGAAAGCGAGTTGAAGAAAGGAGCTCAGGGGCACTGTAAATCACAAACCTGCAGAGTTATAAATGACAGCTATTGTCCAAAAATAGACTGAAGTAAGGCTGCCAAGAGGACTTGAAAGCGGGGCAGAATTGCAGGAAACCGATTTCAGGAGGTAGACTGGAATTGCATTGAAAGCATAGGAAAAGAGGCAGAACGTCCACAATGATGCACTTGGCCAAAAAGGGCGTATGCGTTTTTTCCTGAATATATTCAGGAAAAAACGCATACGCCCTTTTTGGCCAACCAAGCAAGCTTGCAAAGGAAATCTGCACTACAATGAAGTCTCACTTCCCCCCGGTCAAAAGGGCCATCTGAAAAAAGTGTAAAATCCAGAAAGGCAGGACAGGCCATGGAGAACTGGGAGCCTTGTTATGCTGATGGGCGGGATGTAAATTGCCAACAGACACTCAGGAGAAGTGTATGGTGTTTCCTGAAACATCTAAAAAACAAAGCAACAGAGCCTAGGGCACTGCCACTTATGGTCCTATAGCTTAGGGAAATTAAAATCAAAAAGACACAGCCACCCCAAAGTTTGGGACGCCTCTGTTTACAAGAACCTCGTTTACAGTACAAGTTCAACATCGCAGAAAGTGAAAAATGGATAAAGAATTTGTGGTATTTACTTACAAAGCAATATCACTCAACAATGAAATCTGTGTCATCAGGCCCTTAGCAGCACAATGAGTGGATTCAGGTATGATGATTCTAACTGAAATAAGTCACACAGAAAAAGAAACATCATAAGATATCAGTAATACATGGAATGTAAACTTGGCTACACAGGAACTGAATTACAGAACAGAACAGGGTCTAAAATTTAGAAAACCAACTTATGCTTGCTTAAGGGTAAAGGTGAGTTGGGGTGCTGCATAAAACCAGAGATTGAAATGAGCACAGATAAAGTTCCTTAAGCCAAATATGGAATAGACAAGAGCTACTCCTTGCTCAACGAAATGGACTCAACACCGCATATTAAACGCCTAAGAATGTACCTGACTAGTAAGTATCTTAAAACCTATGGATTGCTATGTCTCCGAAAGAGAATCAAGCGTGTGTACAGGGGCATAAATGCAGCAGTGATAGGATTGGAGAGGTTCGGTGAGCAAATGAAGACCCTTTGAAGTCATATTGCATGGTACCCATTACACGGGTCTCAACTCTCCAGGTTTAAGGTATTCTTCCTTCAGCTAAAACATGCATGTGGTACCCAAGTATGATCAACCATGTGATCGGGAGATGTGTTCAAATATGTCTCAGTTCTCCTCCCCTGGTACTCGGGTGCAACATTCCAGACGCTTTACTAACACTCTCCCCACTTGGAGAGTCAGCGCCTTTAACCTCCTGTTTGGCCCAGTTTGCAATTTCTGCGGAAGATGAACAGGAATAGCGAGAACCAATGAGAGGCTAGCTGGAGGTGTCTGGACGGGCAAATTTAACTCTCATTTCCCTCCAGGAAGAGGAAATAACCAAAGGCTCAGTTTGCCGTACCGGAACCAGATTAGGGCCTGAAGCCATCCTGCGGTGTTGCGGCCAGCTCAAAAGAAAGCGAGTTGAAGAAAGGAGCTCAGGGGCACTGTAATTCACAAACCTGCAGAGTTATAAATGACAGCTATCGTCCAAAAATATACTGAAGTTAGGCTGCCAAGAGGACTTGAAAGCGGGGCAGAATTGCAGGAAACCGATTTCAGGAGGTAGACTGGAATTGCATTGAAAGCATAGGAAAAGAGGCAGAACGTCCACAATGATGCACTTGGCCAAAAAAGGCGTATGCGTTTTTTCCTGAATATATTCAGGAAAAAACGCATACGCCCTTTTTGGCCAACCAAGCAAGCTTGCAAAGGAAATCTGCACTACAATGAAGTCTCACTTCCCCCCGGTCAAAAGGGCCATCTGAAAAAAGTGTAAAATCCAGAAAGGCAGGACAGGCCATGGAGAACTGGGAGCCTTGTTATGCTGATGGGCGGGATGTAAATTACCAACAGACACTCAGGAGAAGTGTATGGTGTTTCCTGAAACATCTAAAAAACAAAGCAACAGAGCCTAGGGCACTGCCACTTATGGTCCTATAGCTTAGGGAAATTAAAATCAAAAAGACACAGCCACCCCGAAGTTTGGGACGCCTCTGTTTACAAGAACTTCGTTTACAGTACAAGTTCAACATCGCAGAAAGTGAAAAATGGATAAAGAAGTTGTGGTATTTACTTACAAAGCAATATCACTCAGCAATGAAATCTATGTCATCAGGCCCTTAGCAGCACAATGAGTGGATTCAGGTATGATGATTCTACCTGAAATAAGTCACACAGAAAAAGAAACATCATAAGATATCAGTAATACACGGAATGTAAACTTGGCTACACAGGAACTGAATTACAGAACAGAACAGGGTCTCAAATTTAGAAAACCAACTTATGCTTGCTTAAGGGGAAAGGTGAGTTGGGGTGCTGCATAAAACCAGAGATTGAAATGAGCACAGATAAAGTTCCTTAAGCCAAATATGGAATAGACAAGAGCTACTCCTTGCTCAACGAAATGGACTGAACACTGCATATTAAACGCCTAAGAATGTACCTGACTAGTAAGTATCTTAAAACCTATGGATTGCTATGTCTCCGAAAGAGAATCAAGCATGTGTACAGGGGCATAAACGCAGCAGTGATAGGATTGGAGAGGTTCGTGAGCAAATGAAGACCCTTTGAAGTCATATTGCATGGTACCCATTCCACGGGTTTCACCTACCCAGGTTTAAGGTATTCTTCCTTCAGCTAAAACATGCATGTGGAACCTAGAGTATGATCAACCATGTGATCGGGAGACGTGTTCAAATATGTCTCAGTTTTCGTACCCTGGTACTCGGGTGCAACATTCCAGACGCTTTACTAACACTCTCCCCACTTGGAGAGTCAGTCCCTTTAACCTCCTGCTTGGCCTAGTTTGCAATTTCTGTGGAAGATGAACAGGAATAGCGAGAACCAATGAGAGACTAGCTGGAGGTGTCTGGATGGGCAAATTTAACTCTCATTTCCCACCAGGAAGAGGAATTAACCAAAGGCTCAGCGTGCCGTGCCGGAACCAGATTAGGGCCTGAAGACATCCTGCGGTGTTGCGGCCAGGTCACAAGAAAGCGAGTTGAAGAAAGGAGCTCAGGGGCACTGTAAGTCACAAACCTGCAGAGTTATAAATGACAGCTATCGTCCAAAAATCCACTGAAGTAAGGCTGCCAAGAGGACTTGAAAGCGGGGCAGAATTGCAGGAAACCGATTTCAGGAGGTAGACTGGAATTGCATTGAAAGCATAGGAAAAGAGGCAGAACGTCCACAATGATGCACTTGGCCAAAAAGGGCGTATGCGTTTTTTCCTGAATATATTCAGGAAAAAACGCATACGCACTTTTTGGCCAACCAAGCAAACTTGCAAAGGAAATCTGCACTACAATGAAGTCTCACTTCCCCCCGGTCAAAAGGGCCATCTGAAAAAAGTGTAAAATCCAGAAAGGCAGGACAGGCCATGGAGAACTGGGAGCCTTGTTATGCTGATGGGCGGGATGTAAATTGCCAACAGACACTCGGGAGAAGTGTATGGTGTTTCCTGAAACATCTAAAAAACAAAGCAACAGAGCCTAGGGCACTGCCACTTATGGTCCTATAGCTTAGGGAAATTAAAATCAAAAAGACACAGCCACCCCAAAGTTTGGGACGCCTCTGTTTACAAGAACCTCGTTTACTATACAAGTTCAATATCACAGAAAGTGAAAAATGGATAAAGAACTTGTGGTACTTACGTACAATGCAGTATCACTCAGCAATGAAATCTATGTCATCAGGCCCGTAGCAGCATCATGAGTGGATTCAGGTACGATGATTCTAACTGAAATAAGTCACACAGAAAAAGAAACATCATAAGATATCACTAATACACGGAATGTAAACTTGGCTACACAGGAACTGAATTCCAAAACAGAACAGGTTCTCAAATTTAGAAAACCAACTTATGCTTGCTTAAGGGGAAAGGTGAGTTGGATTGCTGCATAAAACCAGAGATTGAAATGAGCACAGATAAAGTTCCTTAAGCCAAATATGGAATAGACAAGAGCTACTCCTTGCTCAACGAAATGGACTCAACACCGCATATTAAACGCCTAAGAATGTACCTGACTAGTAAGTATCTTAAAACCTATGGATTGCTATGTCTCCGAAAGAGAATCAAGCATGTGTACAGGGGCATAAACGCAGCAGTGATAGGATTGGAGATGTTCGGTGAGCAAATGAAGACCCTTTGAAGTCATATTGCATGGTACCCATTACACGGGTCTCAACTCTCCAGGTTTAAGGTATTCTTCCTTCAGCTAAAACATGCATGTGGAACCCAGAGTATGATCAACCATGTGAACGGGAGACGTGTTCAAATATGTCTCAGTTTTCCTCCCCTGGTACTCGGGTGCAACATTCCAGACGCTTTACTAACACTCTCCCCTCTTGGAGAGTCAGTGCCTTTAACCTCCTGTTTGGCCCAGTTTGCAATTTCTGCGGAAGATGAACAGGAATAGCGAGAACCAATGAGAGGCTAGCTGGAGGTGTCTGGACGGGCAAATTTAACTCTCATTTCCCACCAGGAAGAGGAAATAACCAAAGGCTCAGCGTGCCGTACCGGAACCAGATTAGGGCCTGAAGTCATCCTGCGGTGTTGCGGCCAGCTCACAAGAAAGCGAGTTGAAGAAAGGAGCGCAGGGGCACTGTAATTCACAAACCTGCAGAGTTATAAATGACAGCTATCGTCCAAAAATATACTGAAGTAAGGCTGCCCAGAGGACTTGAAAGCGGGGCAGAATTGCAGGAAACCGATTTCAGGAGGTAGACTGGAATTGCATTCAAAGCATAGGAAAAGAGGCAGAACGTCCACAATGATGCACTTGGCCAAAAAGGGCGTATGCGTTTTTTCCTGAATATATTCAGGAAAAAACGCATACGCACTTTTTGGCCAACCAAGCAAGCTTGCAAAGGAAATCTGCACTACAATGAAGTCTCACTTCTCCCGGTCAAAAGGGCCATCTGAAAAAAGTGTAAAATCCAGAAAGGCAGGACAGGCCATGGAGAACTGGGAGCCTTGTTATGCTGAAGGGCGGGATGTAAATTGCCAACAAACACTCGGGAGAAGTGTATGGTGTTTCCTGAAACATCTAAAAAACAAAGCAACAGAGCCTAGGGCACTGCCACTTATGGTCCTATAGCTTAGGGAATTTAAAATCAAAAACACACAGCCACCCCAAAGTTTCGAACGGCTCTGTTTACAAGAACCTCGTTTACAGTACAAGTTCAACATCGCAGAAAGTGAAAAATGGATAATAAAGTTGTGGTATTTACTTACAAAGCAATATCACTCAGCAATGAAATCTGTGTCATCAGGCCCTTAGCAGCACAATGAGTGGATTCAGGTATGATGATTCTAACTGAAATAAGTCACACAGAAAAAGAAACATCATAAGATATCAGTAATACACGGAATGTAAACTTGGCTACACAGGAACTGAATTACAGAACAGAACAGGGTCTCAAATTTAGAAAACCAACTTATGCTTGCTTAAGGGGAAAGGTGAGTTGGGGTGCTGCATAAAACCAGAGATTGAAATGAGCACAGATAAAGTTCCTTAAGCCAAATATGGAATAGACAAGAGCTACTCCTTGCTCAACGAAATGGACTCAACACCCCATATTAAACGCCTAAGAATGTACCTGACTAGTAAGTATCTTAAAACCTATGGATTGCTATGTCTCCGAAAGAGAATCAAGCATGTGTACAGGGGCATAAACGCAGCAGTGATAGGATTGGAGAGGTTCGGTGAGCAAATGAAGACCCTTTGAAGTCATATTGCATGGTACCCATTCCACGGGTTTCAACTACCCAGGTTTTAGGTATTCTTCCTTCAGCTAAAACATGCATGTGGAACCCAGAGTATGATCAACCATGTGAATGGGAGACGTTTTCAAATATGTCTCAGTTTTCGTACCCTGGTACTCGGGTGCAACATTCCAGACGCTTTACTAACACTCTCCCCACTTGGAGAGTCAGCGCCTTTAACCTCCTGTTTGGCACAGTTTGCAATTTCTGCGGAAGATGAACAGGAATAGCGAGAACCAATGAGAGGCTAGCTGGAGGTGTCTGGACGGGCAAATTTAACTCTCATTTCCCACCAGGAAGAGGAAATAACCAAAGGCTCAGTGTGCCGTACCGGAACCAGATTAGGGCCTGAAGCCATCCTGCGGTGTTGCGGCCAGCTCAAAAGAAAGCGAGTTGAAGAAAGGAGCTCAGGGGCACTGTAATTCACAAACCTGCAGAGTTATAAATGACAGCTATCGTCCAAAAATAGACTGAAGTAAGGCTGCCGAGAGGACTTGAAAGCGGGGCAGAATTGCAGGAAACCGATTTCAGGAGGTAGACTGGAATTGCATTGAAAGCATAGGAAAAGAGGCAGAACGTCCACAATGATGCACTTGGCCAAAAAGGGCGTATGCGTTTTTTCCTGAATATATTCAGGAAAAAACGCATACGACCTTTTTGGCCAACCAAGCAAGCTTGCAAAGGAAATCTGCACTACAATGAAGTCTCACTTCCCCCCGGTCAAAAGGGCCATCTGAAAAAAGTGTAAAATCCAGAAAGGCAGGACAAGCCATGGAGAACTGGGAGCCTTGTTATGCTGATGGGCGGGATGTAAATTGCCAACAGACACTCGGGAGAAGTGTATGGTGTTTCCTTAAACATCTAAAAAACAAAGCAACAGAGCCTAGGGCACTGCCACTTATGGTCCTATAGCTTAGGGAAATTAAAATCAAAAAGACACAGCCACCCCAAAGTTTGGGACGCCTCTGTTTACAAGAACCTCGTTTACAGTACAAGTTCAACATCGCAGAAAGTGAAAAATGGATAAAGAAGTTGTGGTATTTACTTACAAAGCAATATCACTCAGCAATGAAATCAATGTCATCAGGGCCTTAGCAGCACAATGAGTGGATTCAGGTATGATGATTCTAACTGAAATAAGTCACACAGAAAAAGAAACATCATAAGATATCAGTAATACACGGAATGTAAACTTGGCTACACAGGAACTGAATTACAGAACAGAACAGGGTCTCAAATTTAGAAAACCAACTTATGCTTGCTTAAGGGGAAAGGTGAGTTGGGGTGCTGCATAAAACCAGAGATTGAAATGAGCACAGATAAAGTTCCTTAAGCCAAATATGGAATAGACAAGAGCTACTCCTTGCTCAACGAAATGGACTCAACACCGCATATTAAACGCCTAAGAATGTACCTGACTAGTAAGTATCTTAAAACCTATGGATTGCTATGTCTCCGAAAGAGAATCAAGCATGTGTACAGGGGCATAAACGCAGCAGTGATAGGATTGGAGAGGTTCGGTGAGCAAATGAAGACCCTTTGAAGTCATATTGCATGGTACCCATTCCACGGGTTTCACCTACCCAGGTTTAAGGTATTCTTCCTTCAGCTAAAACATGCATGTGGAACCTAGAGTATGATCAACCATGTGATCGGGAGACGTGTTCAAATATGTCTCAGTTTTCGTACCCTGGTACTCGGGTGCAACATTCCAGACGCTTTACTAACACTCTCCCGACTTGGAGAGTCAGTCCCTTTAACCTCCTGTTTGGCCCAGTTTGCAATTTCTGCGGAAGATGAACAGGAATAGCGAGAACCAATGAGAGACTAGCTGGAGGTGTCTGAACGGGCAAATTTAACACTCATTTCCCACCAGGAAGAGGAATTAACCAAAGGCTCAGCGTGCCGTGCCGGAACCAGATTAGGGCCTGAAGCCATCCTGCGGTGTTGCGGCCAGGTCACAAGAAAGCGAGTTGAAGAAAGGAGCTCAGGGGCACTGTAATTCACAAACCTGCAGAGTTATAAATGACAGCTATCGTCCAAAAATAGACTGAAGTAAGGCTGCCAAGAGGACTTGAAAGCGGGGCAGAATTGCAGGAAACCGATTTCAGGAGGTAGACTGGAATTGCATTCAAAGCATAGGAAAAGAGGCAGAACGTCCACAATGATGCACTTGACCAAAAAGGGCGTATGCGTTTTTTCCTGAATATATTCAGGAAAAAACGCATACGCCCTTTTTGGCCAACCAAGCAAACTTGCAAAGGAAATCTGCACTACAATGAAGTCTCACATTCCCCCGGTCAAAAGGGCCATCTGAAAAAGTGTAAAATCCAGAAAGGCAGGACAGGCCATGGAGAACTGGGAGCCTTGTTATGCTGATGGGCGGGATGTAAATTGCCAACAGACACTCGGGAGAAGTGTATGGTGTTTCCTGAAACATCTAAAAAACAAAGCAACAGAGCCTAGGGCACTTCCACTTATGGTCCTATAGCTTAGGGAAATTAAAATCAAAAAGACACAGCCACCCCAAAGTTTGGGACGCCTCTGTTTACAAGAACCTCGTTTACAGTACAAGTTCAACATCGCAGAAAGTGAAAAATGGATAATAAAGTTGTGGTATTTACTTACAAAGCAATATCACTCAGCAATGAAATCTGTGTCATCAGGCCCTTAGAAGCACAATGAGTGGATTCAGGTATGATGATTCTAACTGAAATAAGTCACACAGAAAAAGAAACATCATAAGATATCAGTAATACACGGAATGTAAACTTGGCTACACAGGAACTGAATTACAGAACAGAACAGGGTCTCAAATTTAGAAAACCAACTTATGCTTGCTTAAGGGGAAAGGTGAGTTGGGGTGCTGCATAAAACCAGAGATTGAAATGAGCACAGATAAAGTTCCTTAAGCCAAATATGGAATAGACAAGAGCTACTCCTTGCTCAATGAAGTGGACTCAACCCCGCATATTAAACGCCTAAGAATGTACCTGACTAGTAAGTATCTTAAAACCTATGGATTGCTATGTCTCCGAAAGAGAATCAAGCATGTGTACAGGGGCATAAACGCAGCAGTGATAGGATTGGAGAGGTTCGGTGAGCAAATGAAGACCCTTTGAAGTCATATTGCATGGTACCCATTCCACGGGTTTCAAATACACAGGTTTAAGGTATTCTTCCTTCAGCTAAAACATGCATGTGGAACCCAAGTATGATCAACCATGTGATCGGGAGACGTGTTCAAATATGTCTCAGTTTTCATACCCTGGTACTCGGGTGCAACATTCCAGACGCTTTACTAACACTCTCCCCACTTGGAGAGTCAGTCCCTTTAACCTCCTGTTTGGCCCAGTTTGCAATTTCTGTGGAAGATGAACAGGAATAGCGAGAACCAATGAGAGACTAGCTGGAGGTGTCTGGATGGGCAAATTTAACTCTCATTTCCCACCAGGAAGAGGAATTAACCAAAGGCTCAGCGTGCCGTGCCAGAACCAGATTAGGGCCTGAAGCCATCCTGCGGTGTTGCGGCCAGGTCACAAGAAAGCGAGTTAAAGAAAGGAGCTCAGGGGCACTGTAATTCACAAACCTGCAGAGTTATAAATGACAGCTATCGTCCAAAAATATACTGAAGTAAGGCTGCCAAGAGGACTTGAAAGCGGGGCAGAATTGCAGGAAACCGATTTCAGGAGGTAGACTGGAATTGCATTGAAAGCATAGGAAAAGAGGCAGAACGTCCACAATGATGCACTTGGCCAAAAAGGGCGTATGCGTTTTTTCCTGAATATATTCAGGAAAAAACGCATACGCCCTTTTTGGCCAACCAAGCAAGCTTGCAAAGGAAATCTGCACTACGATGAAGTCTCACTTCCCCCCGGTCAAAAGGGCCATCTGAAAAAAGTGTAAAATCCAGAAAGGCAGGACAGGCCATGGAGAACTGGGAGCCTTGTTATGCTGATGGGCAGGATGTAAATTGCCAACAACCACTCGGGAGAAGTGTATGGTGTTTCCTGAAACATCTAAAATACAAAGCAACAGAGCCTAGGGCACTTCCACTTATGGTCCTATAGCTTAGGGAAATTAAAATCAAAAAGACACAGCCACCCCAAAGTTTGGGACGCCTCTGTTTACAAGAACCTCGTTTACAGTACAAGTTCAACATCGCAGAAAGTGAAAAATGGATAAAGAAGTTGTGGTATTTACTTACAAAGCAGTATCACTCAGCAATGAAATCTGTGTCATCAGGCCCTTAGCAGCACAATGAGTGGATTCAGGTATGATGATTCTAACTGAAATAAGTCACACAGAAAAAGAAACATCATAAGATATCAGTAATACACGGAATGGAAACTTGGCTACACAGGAACTGAATTACAGAACAGAACAGGGTATCAAATTTAGAAAACTAACTTATGCTTGCTTAAGGGGAAAGGTGAGTTGGGGTGCTGCATAAAACCAGAGATTGAAATGAGCACAGATAAAGTTCCTTAAGTCAAATATGGAATAGAGAAGAGCTACTCCTTGCTCAACGAAATGGACTCAACACCGCATATTAAACGCCTAAGAATGTACCTGACTAGTAAGTATCTTAAAACCTATGGATTGCTATGTCTCCGAAAGAGAATCAAGCGTGTGTACAGGGGCATAAACGCAGCAGTGATAGGATTGGAGATGTTCGGTGAGCAAATGAAGACCCTTTGAAGTCATATTGCATGGTACCCATTACAAGGGTCTCAACTCTCCAGGTTTAAGGTATTCTTCCTTCAGCTAAAACATGCATGTGGAACCCAGAGTATGATCAACCATGTGAACGGGAGACGTGTTCAAATATGTCTCAGTTTTCCTCCCCTGGTACTCGGGTGCAACATTCCAGACGCTTTACTAACACTCTCCCCACTTGGAGAGTCAGTGCCTTTAACCTCCTGTTTGGCCCAGTTTGCAATTTCTGCGGAAGATGAACAGGAATAGCGAGAACCAATGAGAGGCTAGCTGGAGGTGTCTGGACGGGCAAATTTAACTCTCATTTCCCACCAGGAAGAGGAAATAACCAAAGGCTCAGCGTGCCGTACCGGAACCAGATTAGGGCCTGAAGCCATCCTGCAGTGTTGCGGCCAGGTCACAAGAAAGCGAGTTGAAGAAAGGAGCTCAGGGGCACTGTAATTCACAAACCTGCAGAGTTATAAATGACAGCTATCGTCCAAAAATAGACTGAAGTAAGGCTGCCCAGAGGACTTGAAAGCGGGGCAGAATTGCAGGAAACCGATTTCAGGAGGTAGACTGGAATTGCATTCAAAGCATAGGAAAAGAGGCAGAACGTCCACAATGATGCACTTGGCCAAAAAGGGCGTATGCGTTTTTTCCTGAATATATTCAGGAAAAAACGCATACGCACTTTTTGGCCAACCAAGCAAGCTTGCAAAGGAAATCTGCACTACAATGAAGTCTCACTTCTCCCGGTCAAAAGGGCCATCTGAAAAAAGTGTAAAATCCAGAAAGGCAGGACAGGCCATGGAGAACTGGGAGCCTTGTTATGCTGAAGGGCGGGATGTAAATTGCCAACAAACACTCGGGAGAAGTGTATGGTGTTTCCTGAAACATCTAAAAAACAAAGCAACAGAGCCTAGGGCACTGCCACTTATGGTCCTATAGCTTAGGGAATTTAAAATCAAAAACACACAGCCACCCCAAAGTTTCGAACGGCTCTGTTTACAAGAACCTCGTTTACAGTACAAGTTCAACATCGCAGAAAGTGAAAAATGGATAATAAAGTTGTGGTATTTACTTACAAAGCAATATCACTCAGCAATGAAATCTGTGTCATCAGGCCCTTAGCAGCACAATGAGTGGATTCAGGTATGATGATTCTAACTGAAATAAGTCACACAGAAAAAGAAACATCATAAGATATCAGTAATACACGGAATGTAAACTTGGCTACACAGAAACTGAATTACAGAACAGAACAGGGTCTCAAATTTAGAAAACCAACTTATGCTTGCTTAAGGGGAAAGGTGAGTTGGGGTGCTGCATAAAACCAGAGATTGAAATGAGCACAGATAAAGTTCCTTAAGCCAAATATGGAATAGACAAGAGCTACTCCTTGCTCAACGAAATGGACTCAACACCCCATATTAAACGCCTAAGAATGTACCTGACTAGTAAGTATCTTAAAACCTATGGATTGCTATGTCTCCGAAAGAGAATCAAGCATGTGTACAGGGGCATAAACGCAGCAGTGATAGGATTGGAGAGGTTCGGTGAGCAAATGAAGACCCTTTGAAGTCATATTGCATGGTACCCATTCCACGGGTTTCAACTACCCAGGTTTTAGGTATTCTTCCTTCAGCTAAAACATGCATGTGGAACCCAGAGTATGATCAACCATGTGATCGGGAGACGTTTTCAAATATGTCTCAGTTTTCGTACCCTGGTACTCGGGTGCAACATTCCAGACGCTTTACTAACACTCTCCCGACTTGGAGAGTCAGTCCCTTTAACCTCCTGTTTGGCCCAGTTTGCAATTTCTGCGGAAGATGAACAGGAATAGCGAGAACCAATGAGAGACTAGCTGGAGGTGTCTGAACGGGCAAATTTAACTCTCATTTCCCACCAGGAAGAGGAATTAACCAAAGGCTCAGCGTGCCGTGCCGGAACCAGATTAGGGCCTGAAGCCATCCTGCGGTGTTGCAGCCAGGTCACAAGAAAGCGAGTTGAAGAAAGGAGCTCAGGGGCACTGTAATTCACAAACCTGCAGAGTTATAAATGACAGCTATCGTCCAAAAATAGACTGAAGTAAGGCTGCCAAGAGGACTTGAAAGCGGGGCAGAATTGCAGGAAACCGATTTCAGGAGGTAGACTGGAATTGCATTCAAAGCATAGGAAAAGAGGCAGAACATCCACAATGATGCACTTGACCAAAAAGGGCGTATGCGTTTTTTCCTGAATATATTCAGGAAAAAACGCATACGCCCTTTTTGGCCAACCAAGCAAACTTGCAAAGGAAATCTGCACTACAATGAAGTCTCACATTCCCCCGGTCAAAAGGGCCATCTGAAAAAGTGTAAAATCCAGAAAGGCAGGACAGGCCATGGAGAACTGGGAGCCTTGTTATGCTGATGGGCGGGATGTAAATTGCCAACAGACACTCGGGAGAAGTGTATGGTGTTTCCTGAAACATCTAAAAAACAAAGCAACAGAGCCTAGGGCACTTCCACTTATGGTCCTATAGCTTAGGGAAATTAAAATCAAAAAGACACAGCCACCCCAAAGTTTGGGACGCCTCTGTTTACAAGAACCTCGTTTACAGTACAAGTTCAACATCGCAGAAAGTGAAAAATGGATAATAAAGTTGTGGTATTTACTTACAAAGCAATATCACTCAGCAATGAAATCTGTGTCATCAGGCCCTTAGAAGCACAATGAGTGGATTCAGGTATGATGATTCTAACTGAAATAAGTCACACAGAAAAAGAAACATCATAAGATATCAGTAATACACGGAATGTAAACTTGGCTACACAGGAACTGAATTACAGAACAGAACAGGGTCTCAAATTTAGAAAACCAACTTATGCTTGCTTAAGGGGAAAGGTGAGTTGGGGTGCTGCATAAAACCAGAGATTGAAATGAGCACAGATAAAGTTCCTTAAGCCAAATATGGAATAGACAAGAGCTACTCCTTGCTCAATGAAGTGGACTCAACCCCGCATATTAAACGCCTAAGAATGTACCTGACTAGTAAGTATCTTAAAACCTATGGATTGCTATGTCTCCGAAAGAGAATCAAGCATGTGTACAGGGGCATAAACGCAGCAGTGATAGGATTGGAGAGGTTCGGTGAGCAAATGAAGACCCTTTGAAGTCATATTGCATGGTACCCATTCCACGGGTTTCAAATACACAGGTTTAAGGTATTCTTCCTTCAGCTAAAACATGCATGTGGAACCCAAGTATGATCAACCATGTGATCGGGAGACGTGTTCAAATATGTCTCAGTTTTCATACCCTGGTACTCGGGTGCAACATTCCAGACGCTTTACTAACACTCTCCCCACTTGGAGAGTCAGTCCCTTTAACCTCCTGTTTGGCCCAGTTTGCAATTTCTGTGGAAGATGAACAGGAATAGCGAGAACCAATGAGAGACTAGCTGGAGGTGTCTGGATGGGCAAATTTAACTCTCATTTCCCACCAGGAAGAGGAATTAACCAAAGGCTCAGCGTGCCGTGCCAGAACCAGATTAGGGCCTGAAGCCATCCTGCGGTGTTGCGGCCAGGTCACAAGAAAGCGAGTTAAAGAAAGGAGCTCAGGGGCACTGTAATTCACAAACCTGCAGAGTTATAAATGACAGCTATCGTCCAAAAATATACTGAAGTAAGGCTGCCAAGAGGACTTGAAAGCGGGGCAGAATTGCAGGAAACCGATTTCAGGAGGTAGACTGGAATTGCATTGAAAGCATAGGAAAAGAGGCAGAACGTCCACAATGATGCACTTGGCCAAAAAGGGCGTATGCGTTTTTTCCTGAATATATTCAGGAAAAAACGCATACGCCCTTTTTGGCCAACCAAGAAAGCTTGCAAAGGAAATCTGCACTACGATGAAGTCTCACTTCCCCCCGGTCAAAAGGGCCATCTGAAAAAAGTGTAAAATCCAGAAAGGCAGGACAGGCCATGGAGAACTGGGAGCCTTGTTATGCTGATGGGCGGGATGTAAATTGCCAACAACCACTCGGGAGAAGTGTATGGTGTTTCCTGAAACATCTAAAATACAAAGCAACAGAGCCTAGGGCACTTCCACTTATGGTCCTATAGCTTAGGGAAATTAAAATCAAAAAGACACAGCCACCCCAAAGTTTGGGACGCCTCTGTTTACAAGAACCTCGTTTACAGTACAAGTTCAACATCGCAGAAAGTGAAAAATGGAGAAAGAAGTTGTGGTATTTACTTACAAAGCAATATCACTCAGCAATGAAATCTGTGTCATCAGGCCCTTAGCAGCACAATGAGTGGATTCAGGTATGATGATTCTAACTGAAATAAGTCACACAGAAAAAGAAACATCATAAGATATCAGTAATACACGGAATGGAAACTTGGCTACACAGGAACTGAATTACAGAACAGAACAGGGTCTCAAATTTAGAAAACTAACTTATGCTTGCTTAAGGGGAAAGGTGAGTTGGGGTGCTGCATAAAACCAGAGATTGAAATGAGCACAGATAAATTTCCTTAAGCCAAATATGGAATAGACAAGAGCTACTCCTTGCTCAACAAAATGGACTCAAAACCCCATATTAAACGCCTAAGAATGTACCTGACTAGTAAGTATCTTAAAACCTATGGATTTCTATGTCTCCGAAAGAGAATCAAGCATGTGTACAGGGGCATAAACGCAGCAGTGATAGGATTGGAGAGGTTCGTGAGCAAATGAAGACCCTTTGAAGTCATATTGCATGGAACCCATTCCACGGGTTTCAACTACCCAGGTTTAAGGTATTCTTCCTTCATCTAAAACATGCATGTGGAACCTAGAGTATGATCAACCATGTGATCGGGAGACGTGTTCAAATATGTCTCAGTTTTCGTACGCTGGTACTCGGGTGCAACATTCCAGATGCTTTACTAACACTCTCTCCACTTGGAGAGTCAGTCCCTTTAACCTCCTGTTTGGCCCAGTTTGCAATTTCTGTGGAAGATGAACAGGAATAGCAAGAACCAATGAAAGAATAGCTGGAGGTGTCTGGTTGGGAAAATTTAACTCTCATTTCCCACCAGGAAGAGGAAATAACCAAAGGCTCAGCGTGCCGTGCCGGAACCAGATTAGGGCCTGAAGCCATCCTGCGGTGTTGCGGCCAGGTCACAAGAAAGCAAGTTGAAGAAACGAGCTCAGGGGCACTGTAATTCACAAACCTGCAGAGTTATAAATGACAGCTATCGTCCAAAAATAGACTGAAGTAAGGCTGCCGAGAGGACTTGAAAGCGGGGCAAAATTGCAGGAAACCGATTTCAGGAGGTAGACTGGAATTGCATTGAAAGCATAGGAAAAGAGGCAGAACGTCCACAATGATGCACTTGGCCAAAAAGGGCGTATGCGTTTTTTCCTGAATATATTCAGGAAAAAACGCATACGCCCTTTTTGGCCAACCAAGCAAGCTTGCAAAGGAAATCTGCACTACAATGAAGTCTCACTTCCCCCCGGTCAAAAGGGCCATCTGAAAAAAGTGTAAAATCCAGAAAGGCAGGACAAGCCATGGAGAACTGGGAGCCTTGTTATGCTGATGGGCGGGATGTAAATTGCCAACAGACACTCCGGAGAAGTGTATGGTGTTTCCTTAAACATCTAAAAAACAAAGCAACAGAGCCTAGGGCACTGCCACTTATGGTCCTATAGCTTAGGGAAATTAAAATCAAAAAGACACAGCCACCCCAAAGTGTGGGACGCCTCTGTTTACAAGAACCTCGTTTACAGTACAAGTTCAACGTCGCAGAAAGTGAAAAATGGATAAAGAAGTTGTGGTATTTACTTACAAAGCAATATCACTCAGCAATGAAATCTATGTCATCAGGGCCTTAGCAGCACAATGAGTGGATTCAGGTATGATGATTCTAACTGAAATAAGTCACACAGAAAAAGAAACATCATAAGATATCAGTAATACACGGAATGTAAACTTGGCTACACAGGAACTGAATTACAGAACAGAACAGGGTCTCAAATTTAGAAAACCAACTTATGCTTGCTTAAGGGTAAAGGTGAGTTGGGGTGCTGCATAAAACCAGAGATTGAAATGAGCACAGATAAAGTTCCTTAAGCCAAATATGGAATAGACAAGAGCTACTCCTTGCTCAACGAAATGGACTCAACACCGCATATTAAACGCCTAAGAATGTACCTGACTTGTAAGTATCTTAAAACCTATGGATTGCTATGTCTCCGAAAGAGAATCAAGCATGTGTACAGGGGCATAAACGCAGCAGTGATAGGATTGGAGAGGTTCGGTGAGCAAATGAAGACCCTTTGAAGTCATATTGCATGGTACCCATTCCACGGGTTTCACCTACCCAGGTTTAAGGTATTCTTCCTTCAGCTAAAACATGCATGTGGAACCTAGAGTATGATCAACCATGTGATCGGGAGACATGTTCAAATATGTCTCAGTTTTCGTACCCTGGTACTCGGGTGCAACATTCCACACGCTTTACTAACACTCTCCCGACTTGGAGAGTCAGTCCCTTTAACCTCCTGTTTGGCCCAGTTTGCAATTTCTGCGGAAGATGAACAGGAATAGCGAGAACCAATGAGAGACTAGCTGGAGGTGTCTGAACGGGCAAATTTAACTCTCATTTCCCACCAGGAAGAGGAATTAACCAAAGGCTCAGTGTGCCGTGCCGGAACCAGATTAGGGCCTGAAGCCATCCTGCGGTGTTGCGGCCAGGTCACAAGAAAGCGAGTTGAAGAAAGGAGCTCAGGGGCACTGTAATTCACAAACCTGCAGAGTTATAAATGACAGCTATCGTCCAAAAATAGACTGAAGTAAGGCTGCCAAGAGGACTTGAAAGCGGGGCAGAATTGCAGGAAACCGATTTCAGGAGGTAGACTGGAATTGCATTGAAAGCATAGGAAAAGAGGCAGAACGTCCACAATGATGCACTTGGCCAAAAAGGGCGTATGCGTTTTTTCCTGAATATATTCAGGAAAAAACGCATACGCCCTTTTTGGCCAACCAAGCAAGCTTGCAAAGGAAATCTGCACTACGATGAAGTCTCACTTATCCCCGGTCAAAAGGGCCATCTGAAAAAAGTGTAAAATCCAGAAAGGCAGGACAGGCCATGGAGAACTGGGAGCCTTGTTATGCTGATGGGCGGGATGTAAATTGCCAACAACCACTTGGGAGAAGTGTATGGTGTTTCCTGAAACATCTAAAAAACAAAGCAACAGAACCTAGGGCACTTCCACTTATGGTCCTATAGCTTAGGGAAATTAAAATCAAAAAGACACAGCCACCCCAAAGTTTGGGACGCCTCTGTTTACAAGAACCTCGTTTACAGTACAAGTTCAACATCGCAGAAAGTGAAAAATGGATAAAGAAGTTGTGGTATTTACTTACAAAGCAATATCATTCTACAATGAAATCTGTGTCACAAGGCCCTTAGCAGCACAATGAGTGGATTCAGGTATGATGATTCTAACTGAAATAAGTCACACAGAAAAAGAAACATCATAAGATATCAGTAATACACGGAATGTAAACTTGGCTACACAGGAACTGAATTACAGAACAGAACAGGGTCTCCAATTTAGAAAACCAACTTATGCTTGCTTAAGGGGAAAGGTGAGTTGGGCTGCTGCATAAAACCAGAGATTGAAATGAGCACAGATAAAGTTCCTTAAGTCAAATATGGAATAGACAAGAGCTACTCCTTGCTCAACGAAATGGACTCAACACCGCATATTAAACGCCTAAGAATGTACCTGACTGGTAAGTATCTTAAAACCTATGGATTGCTATGTCTCCGAAAGAGAATCAAGCATGTGTACAGGGGCATAAACGCAGCAGTGATAGGATTGGAGAGGTTCGGTGAGCAAATGAAGACCCTTTGAAGTCATATTGCATGGTACCCATTACACGGGTCTTAACTCTTCAGGTTTAAGGTATTCTTCCTTCAGCTAAAACATGCATGTGGAACCCAAGTATGATCAACCATGCGAACGGGAGACATGTTCAAATATGTCTCAGTTTTCCTCCCCTGGTACTCGGGTGCAACATTCCAGACGCTTTACTAACACTCTCCCCACTTGGAGAGTCAGTCCCTTTAACCTCCTGTTTGGCCCAGTTTGCAATTTCTGCGGAAGATGAACAGGAATAGCGAGAACCAATGAGAGACTAGCTGGAGGTGTCTGGATGGGCAAATTTAACTCTCATTTCCCACCAGGAAGAGGAATTAACCAAAGGCTCAGCGTGCCGTGCCAGAACCAGATTAGGGCCTGAAGACATCCTGCGGTGTTGCGGCCAGGTCACAAGAAAGCGAGTTGAAGAAAGGAGCTCAGGGGCACTGTAATTCACAAACCTGCAGAGTTATAAATGACAGCTATCGTCCAAAAATATACTGAAGTAAGGCTGCCAAGAGGACTTGAAAGCGGGGCAGAATTGCAGGAAACCGATTTCAGGAGGTAGACTGGAATTGCATTGAAAGCATAGGAAAAGAGGCAGAACGTCCACAATGATGCACTTGGCCAAAAAGGGCGTATGCGTTTTTTCCTGAATATATTCAGGAAAAAACGCATACGCCCTTTTTGGCCAACCAAGCAAACTTGCAAAGGAAATCTGCACTACAATGAAGTCTCACTTCCCCCCGGTCAAAAGGGCCATCTGAAAAAAGTGTAAAATCCAGAAAGGCAGGACAGGCCATGGAGAACTGGGAGCCTTGTTATGCTGATGGGCGGGATGTAAATTGCCAACAGACACTCAGGAGAAGTGTATGGTGTTTCCTGAAACATCTAAAAAACAAAGCAACAGAGCCTAGGGCACTTCCACTTATGGTCCTATAGCTTAGGGAAATTAAAATCAAAAAGACACAGCCACCCCAAAGTTTGGGACGCCTCCGTTTACAAGAACCTCGTTTACCGTACAAGTTCAATATCACAGAAAGTGAAAAATGGATAAAGAACTTGTGGTACTTACGTACAATGCAGTATCACTCAGCAATGAAATCTATGTCATCAGGCCCGTAGCAGCATAATGAGTGGATTCAGGTACGATGATTCTAACTGAAATAAGTCACACAGAAAAAGAAACATCATAAGATATCACTAATACACGGAATGTAAACTTGGCTACACAGGAACTGCATTCCAAAACAGAACAGGGTCTCAAATTTAGAAAACCAACTTATGCTTGCTTAAGGGGAAAGGTGAGTTGGGGTGCTGCATAAAATCAGAGATTGAAATGAGCACAGATAAAGTTCCTTAAGCCAAATATGGAATAGACAAGAGCTACTCCTTGCTCAACGAAATGGACTCAAAACCCCATATTAAACGCCTAAGAATGTACCTGACTAGTAAGTATCTTAAAACCTATGGATTGCTATGTCTCCAAAAGAGAATCAAGCGTGTGTACAGGGGCATAAACGCAGCAGTGATAGGATTGGAGAGGTTCGGTGAGCAAATGAAGACCCTTTGAAGTCATATTGCATGGTACCCATTTCACGGGTCTCAACTCTCCAGGTTTAAGGTATTCTTCCTTCAGCTAAAACATGCATGTGGAACCCAGAGTATGATCAACCATGTGAACGGGAGACGTGTTCAAATATGTCTCAGTTTTCCTCCCCTGGTACTCGGGTGCAACATTCCAGACGCTTTACTAACACTCTCCCGACTTGGAGAGTCAGTCCCTTTAACCTCCTGTTTGGCCCAGTTTGCAATTTCTGCGGAAAATGAACAGGAATAGCGAGAACCAATGAGAGGCTAGCTGGAGGTGTCTGGACGGGCAAATTTAACTCTCATTTCCCACCAGGAAGAGGAATTAACCAAAGGCTCAGCATGCCGGGCCGGAACAAGATTAGGGCCTGAAGCCATCCTGCGGTGTTGCGGCCAGGTCACAAGAAAGCGAGTTGAAGAAAGGAGCTCAGGGGCACTGTAATTCACAAACCTGCAGAGTTATAAATGACAGCTATCGTCCAAAAAGAGACTGAAGTAAGGCTGCCAAGAGGACTTGAAAGCGGGGCAGAATTGCAGGAAACCGATTTCAGGAGGTAGACTGGAATTGCATTGAAAGCATAGGAAAAGAGGCAGAACGTCCACAATGATGCACTTGGCCAAAAAGGGCGTATGCGTTTTTTCCTGAATATATTCAGGAAAAAACGCATACGCCCTTTTTGGCCAACCAAGCAAGCTTGCAAAGGAAATCTGCACTACAATGAAGTCTCACTTCCCCCCGGTCAAAAGGGCCATCTGAAAAAAGTGTAAAATCCAGAAAGGCAGGACAGGCCATGGAGAACTGGGAGCCTTGTTATGCTGATGGGCGGGATGTAAATTGCCAGCAGCCACTCGGGTGAAGTGTATGGTGTTTCCTGAAACATCTAAAAAACAAAGCAACAGAACCTAGGGCACTTCCACTTATGGTCCTATAGCTTAGGGAAATTAAAATCAAAAAGACACAGCCACCCCAAAGTTTCGAATGGCTCTGTTTACAAGAACCTCGTTTACAGTACAAGTTCAACATCGCAGAAAGTGAAAAATGGATAAAGAAGTTGTGGTATTTACTTACAAAGCAATATCACTCAGCAAAGAAATCTGTGTCACAAGGCCCTTAGCAGCACAATGAGTGGATTCAGGTATGATGATTCTAACTGAAATAAGTCACACAGAAAAAGAAACATCATAAGATATCAGTAATACACGGAATGTAAACTTGGCTACACAGGAACTGAATTACAGAAGAGAACAGGGTCTCAAATTTAGAAAACCAACTTATGCTTGCTTAAGGTTAAAGGTGAGTTGGGGTGCTGCATAAAACCAGAGATTGAAATGAGCACAGATAAAGTTCCTTAAGTTAAATATGGAATAGACAAGAGCTACTCCTTGCTCAACGAAATGGACTCAACACCGCATACTAAACGCCTAAGAATGTACCTGACTAGTAAGTATCTTACAACCTATGGATTGCTATGTCTCCGAAAGAGAATCAAGCATGTGTACAGGAGCATAAACGCAGCAGTGATAGGATTGGAGAGGTTCGGTGAGCAAATGAAGACCCTTTGAAGTCATATTGCATGGTACCCATTCCACGGGTTTCAAATACCCAGGTTTAAGGTATTCTTCCTTCATCTAAAACATGCATGTGGAACCTAGAGTATGATCAACCATTTGATCGGGAGATGTGTTCAAATACGTCTCAGTTTTCGTACCCTGGTACTCGGGTGCAACTTTCCAGACGCTTTACTAACACTCTCCCCACTTGGAGAGTCAGTCCCTTTAACCTCCTGTTTGGCCCAGTTTGCAATTTCTGCGGAAGATGAACAGGAATAGCGAGAACCAATGAGAGGCTAGCTGCAGGTGTCTGGACGGGCAAATTTAACTCTCATTTCCCACCAGGAAGAGGAATTAACCAAAGGCTCAGCATGCCGGGCCGGAACCAGATTAGGGCCTGAAGCCATCCTGTGGTGTTGCGGCCAGGTCACAAGAAAGCGAGTTGAAGAAAGGAGCTCAGGGGCACTGTAATTCACAAACCTGCAGAGTTACAAATGACAGCTATCGTCCAAAAATAGACTGAAGTAAGGCTGCCAAGAGGACTTGAAAGCGGGGCAGAATTGCAGGAAACCGATTTCAGGAGGTAGACTGGAATTGCATTGAAAGCATAGGAAAAGAGGCAGAACGTCCACAATGATGCACTTGGCCAAAAAGGGCGTATGCGTTTTTTCCTGAATATATTCAGGAAAAAACGCATACGCACTTTTTGGCCAACCAAGCAAGCTTGCAAAGGAAATCTGCACTACAATGAAGTCTCACTTCCCCCCGGTCAAAACGGCCATCTGAAAAAAGTGTAAAATCCAGAAAGGCAGGACAGGCCATGGAGAACTGGGAGCCTTGTTATGCTGATGGGCGGGATGTAAATTGCCAAGAGACACTCGGGAGAAGTGTATGGTGATTCCTGAAACATCTAAAAAACAAAGCAACAGAGCCTAGGGCACTGCCACTTATGGTCCTATAGCTTAGGGAAATTAAAATCAAAAAGACACAGCCACCCCGAAGTTTGGGACGCCTCTGTTTACAAGAACATCGTTTACAGTACAAGTTCAACATCGCAGAAAGTGAAAAATGGATAAAGAAGGTGTGGTATTTACTTACAAAGCAATATCACTCAGCAATGAAATCTATGTCATCAGGCCCTTAGCAGCACAATGAGTGGATTCAGGTATGATGATTCTAACTGAAATAAGTCACACAGAAAAAGAAACATCATAAGATATCAGTAATACACGGAATGTAAACTTGGCTACACAGGAACTGAATTACAGAACAGAACAGGGTCTCCAATTTAGAAAACCAACTTATGCTTGCTTAAGGGTAAAGGTGAGTTGGGGTTCTGCATAAACCCAGAGATTGAAATGAGCACAGATAAAGTTCCTTAAGCCAAATATGGAATAGACAAGAGCTACTCCTTGCTCAACGAAATGGACTCAACACCCCATATTAAACGCCTAAGAATGTACCTGACTAGTAAGTATCTTAAAACCTATGGATTGCTATGTCTCCTAAAGAGAATCAAGCATGTGTACAGGGGCATAAACGCAGCAGTGATAGGATTGGAGAGGTTCAGTGAGCAAATGAAGACCCTTTGAAGTCATATTGCATGGTACCCATTCCACGGGTTTCAAATACACAGGTTTAAGGTATTCTTCCTTCAGCTAAAACATGCATGTGGAACCCAAGTATGATCAACCATGTGAACGGGAGACGTGTTCAAATATGTCTCAGTTTTCCTCCCCTGGTACTCGGGTGCAACATTCCAGACACTTAACTAACACTCTCCCCACTTGGGGAGTCAGTCCCTTTAACCTCCTGTTTGGCCCAGTTTGCAATTTCTGCGGAAGATGAACAGGAATAGCGAGAACCAATGAGAGACTAGCTGCAGGTGTCTGGACGGGCAAATTTAACTCTCATTTCCCACCAGGAAGAGGAATTAACCAAAGGCTCAGCGTGCCGTGCCGGAACCAGATTAGGGCCTGAAGACATCCTGCGGTGTTGCGGCCAGGTCACAAGAAAGCGAGTTGAAGAAAGGAGCTCAGGGGCACTGTAATTCACAAACCTGCAGAGTTATAAATGACAGCTATCGTCCAAAAATAGACTGAAGTAAGGCTGCCAAGAGGACTTGAAAGCGGGGCAGAATTGCAGGAAACCGATTTCAGGAGGTAGACTGAAATTGCATTGAAAGCATAGGAAAAGAGGCAGAACGTCCACAATGATGCACTTGGCCAAAAAGGGCGTATGCGTTTTTTCCTGAATATATTCAGGAAAAAACGCATACGCACTTTTTGGCCAACCAAGCAAGCTTGCAAAGGAAATCTGCACTACAATGAAGTCTCACTTCCCCCTGGTCAAAAGGGCCATCTGAAAAAAGTGTAAAATCCAGAAAGGCAGGACAGGCCATGGAGAACTGGGAGCCTTGTTATGCTAATGGGTGGGATGTATATTGCCAACAGACACTCGGGAGAAGTGTATGGTGTTTCCTGAAACATCTAAAAAACAAAGCAACAGAGCCTAGGGCACTTCCACTTATGGTCCTATAGCTTAGGGAAATTAAAATCAAAAAGACACAGCCACCCCAAAGTTTGGGACGCCTCTGTTTACAAGAACATCATTTACAGTACAAGTTCAACATCGCAGAAAGTGAAAAATGGATAAAGAAGTTGTGGTATTCACTTACAAAGCAATATCACTCAGCAATGAAATCTATGTCATCAGGCCCTTAGCAGCACAATGAGTGGATTCAGGTATGATGATTCTATCTGAAATAAGTCACACAGAAAAAGAAACATCATAAGATATCAGTAATACACGGAATGTAAACTTGGCTACACAGGAACTGAATTACAGAACAGAACAGGGTCTCAAATTTAGAAAACCAACTTATGCTTGCTTAAGGGTAAAGGTGAGTTGGGGTGCTGCATAAACCCAGAGATTGAAATGAGCACAGATAAAGTTCCTTAAGCCAAATATGGAATAGACAAGAGCTACTCCTTGCTCAACGAAATGGACTCAACACCCCATATTAAACGCCTAAGAATGTACCTGACTAGTAAGTATCTTAAAACCTATGGATTGCTATGTCTCCTAAAGAGAATCAAGCATGTGTACAGGGGCATAAACGCAGCAGTGATAGGATTGGAGAGGTTCAGTGAGCAAATGAAGACCCTTTGAAGTCATATTGCATGGTACCCATTCCACGGGTTTCAAATACACAGGTTTAAGGTATTCTTCCTTCAGCTAAAACATGCATTTGGAACCCAAGTATGATCAACCATGTGAACGGGAGACGTGTTCAAATATGTCTCAGTTTTCCTCCCCTGGTACTCGGGTGCAACATTCCAGACACTTAACTAACACTCTCCCCACTTGGAGAGTCAGTCCCTTTAACCTCCTGTTTGGCCCAGTTTGCAATTTCTGTGGAAGATGAACAGGAATAGCGAGAACCAATGAGAGACTAGCTGGAGGTGTCTGGATGGGCAAATTTAACTCTCATTTCCCACCAGGAAGAGGAATTAACCAAAGGCTCAGCGTGCCGTGCCGGAACCAGATTAGGGCCTGAAGACATCCTGCGGTGTTGCGGCCAGCTCAAAAGAAAGTGAGTTGAAGAAAGGAGCTCAGGGGCACTGTAATTCACAAACCTGCAGAGTTATAAATGACAGCTATCGTCCAAAAATAGACTGAAGTAAGGCTGCCAAGAGGACTTGAAAGCGGGGCAGAATTGCAGGAAACCGATTTCAGGAGGTAGACTGTAATTGCATTGAAAGCATAGGAAAAGAGGCAGAACGTCCACAATGATGCACTTGGCCAAAAAGGGCGTATGCGTTTTTTCCTGAATATATTCAGGAAAAAACGCATACGCCCTTTTTGGCCAACCAAGCAAGCTTGCAAAGGAAATCTGCACTACAATGAAGTCTCACTTCCCCCCGGTCAAAAGGGCCATCTGAAAAAAGTGTAAAATCCAGAAAGGCAGGACAGGCCATGGAGAACTGGGAGCCTTGTTATGCTGATGGGCGGGATGTAAATTACCAACAGACACTCAGGAGAAGTGTATGGTGTTTCCTGAAACATCTAAAAAACAAAGCAACAGAGCCTAGGGCACTGCCACTTATGGTCCTATAGCTTAGGGAAATTAAAATCAAAAAGACACAGCCACCCCAAAGTTTGGGACGCCTCTGTTTACAAGAACCTCGTTTACAGTACAAGTTCAACATCGCAGAAAGTGAAAAATGGATAAAGAAGATGTGGTATTTACTTACAAAGCAATATCACTCAGCAATGAAATCTATGTCATCAGGCCCTTAGCAGCACAATGAGTGGATTCAGGTATGATGATTCTAACTGAAATAAGTCACACAGAAAAAGAAACATCATAAGATATCAGTAATACACGGAATGTAAACTTGGCTACACAGGAACTGAATTACAGAACAGAACAGGGTCTCCAATTTAGAAAACCAACTTATGCTTGCTTAAGGGGAAAGGTGAGTTGGGGTGCTGCATAAAACCAGAGATTGAAATGAGCACAGATAAAGTTCCTTAAGCCAAATATAGAATAGACAAGAGCTACTCCTTGCTCAACGAAATGGACTCAACACCGCATATTAAACGCCTAAGAATGTACCTGACTAGTAAGTATCTTAAAACCTATGGATTGCTATGTCTCCGAAAGAGAATCAAGCATGCGTACAGGGGCATAAACGCAGCAGTGATAGGATTGGAGAGGTTCGTGAGCAAATGAAGACCCTTTGAAGTCATATTGCATGGTACCCATTCCACGGGTTTCAACTACCCAGGTTTAAGGTATTCTTCCTTCAGCTAAAACATGCATGTGGAACCTAGAGTATGGTCAACCATGTGATCGGGAGACGTGTTCAAATATGTCTCAGTTTACCTCCCCTGGTACTCGGGTGCAACATTCCAGACGCTTTACTAACACTCTCCCCACTTGGAGAGTCAGTCCCTTTAAACTCCTGTTTGGCCCAGTTTGCAATTTCTGTGGAAGATGAACAGGAATAGCGAGAACCAATGAGAGACTAGCTGGAGGTGTCTGGATGGGCAAATTTAACTCTCATTTCCCACCAGGAAGAGGAATTAACCAAAGGCTCAGCGTGCCGTGCCGGAACCAGATTAGGGCCTGAAGACATCCTGCGGTGTTGCGGCCAGGTCACAAGAAAGCGAGTTGAAGAAAGGAGCTCAGGGGCACTGTAATTCACAAACCTGCAGAGTTATAAATGACAGCTATCGTCCAAAAATAGACTGAAGTAAGGCTGCCAAGAGGACTTGAAAGCGGGGCAGAATTGCAGGAAACCGATTTCAGGAGGTAGACTGGAATTGCATTGAAAGCATAGGAAAAGAGGCAGAACGTCCACAATGATGCACTTGGCCGAAAAGGGCGTATGCGTTTTTTCCTGAATATATTCAGGAAAAAACGCATACGCCCTTTTTGGCCAACCAAGCAAGCTTGCAAAGGAAATCTGCACTACAATGAAGTCTCACTTCCCCCTGGTCAAAAGGGCCATCTGAAAAAAGTGTAAAATTCAGAAAGGCAGGACAGGCCATGGAGAACTGGGAGCCTTGTTATGCTAATGGGTGGGATGTATATTGCCAACAGACACTCGGGAGAAGTGTATGGTGTTTCCTGAAACATCTAAAAAACAAAGCAACAGAGCCTAGGGCACTTCCACTTATGGTCCTATAGCTTAGGGAAATTAAAATCAAAAAGACACAGCCACCCCAAAGTTTGGGACGCCTCTGTTTACAAGAACATCATTTACAGTACAAGTTCAACATCGCAGAAAGTGAAAAATGGATAAAGAAGTTGTGGTATTCACTTACAAAGCAATATCACTCAGCAATGAAATCTATGTCATCAGGCCCTTAGCAGCACAATGAGTGGATTCAGGTATGATGATTCTATCTGAAATAAGTCACACAGAAAAAGAAACATCATAAGATATCAGTAATACACGGAATGTAAACTTGGCTACACAGGAACTGAATTACAGAACAGAACAGGGTCTCAAATTTAGAAAACCAACTTATGCTTGCTTAAGGGTAAAGGTGAGTTGGGGTGCTGCATAAACCCAGAGATTGAAATGAGCACAGATAAAGTTCCTTAAGCCAAATATGGAATAGACAAGAGCTACTCCTTGCTCAACGAAATGGACTCAACACCCCATATTAAACGCCTAAGAATGTACCTGACTAGTAAGTATCTTAAAACCTATGGATTGCTATGTCTCCTAAAGAGAATCAAGCATGTGTACAGGGGCATAAACGCAGCAGTGATAGGATTGGAGAGGTTCAGTGAGCAAATGAAGACCCTTTGAAGTCATATTGCATGGTACCCATTCCACGGGTTTCAAATACACAGGTTTAAGGTATTCTTCCTTCAGCTAAAACATGCATGTGGAACCCAAGTATGATCAACCATGTGAACGGGAGACGTGTTCAAATATGTCTCAGTTTTCCTCCCCTGGTACTCGGGTGCAACATTCCAGACGCTTAACTAACACTCTCCCCACTTGGAGAGTCAGTCCCTTTAACCTCCTGTTTGGCCCAGTTTGCAATTTCTGTGGAAGATGAACAGGAATAGCGAGAACCAATGAGAGACTAGCTGGAGGTGTCTGGATGGGCAAATTTAACTCTCATTTCCCACCAGGAAGAGGAATTAACCAAAGGCTCAGCATGCCGTGCCGGAACCAGATTAGGGCCTGAAGACATCCTGCGGTGTTGCGGCCAGGTCACAAGAAAGCGAGTTGAAGAAAGGAGCTCAGGGGCACTGTAATTCACAAACCTGCAGAGTTATAAATGACAGCTATCGTCCAAAAATAGACTGAAGTAAGGCTGCCAAGAGGACTTGAAAGCGGGGCAGAATTGCAGGAAACCGATTTCAGGAGGTAGACTGGAATTGCATTGAAAGCATAGGAAAAGAGGCAGAACGTCCACAATGATGCACTTGGCCGAAAAGGGCGTATGCGTTTTTTCCTGAATATATTCAGGAAAAAACGCATACGCCCTTTTTGGCCAACCAAGCAAGCTTGCAAAGGAAATCTGCACTACAATGAAGTCTCACTTCCCCCAGGTCAAAAGGGCCATCTGAAAAAAGTGTAAAATCCAGAAAGGCAGGACAGGCCATGGAGAACTGGGAGCCTTGTTATGCTGATGGGCGGGATGTAAATTGCCAACAGACACTTGGGAGAAGTGTATGGTGTTTCCTTAAACATCTAAAAAACAAAGCAACAGAGCCTAGGGCACTTCCACTTATGGTCCTATAGCTTAGGGAAATTAAAATCAAAAAGACACAGCCACCCCAAAGTTTGGAACGGCTCTGTTTACAAGAACCTCGTTTACAGTACAAGTTCAACATCGCAGAAAGTGAAAAATGGATAAAGAAGTTGTGGTATTTACTTACAAAGCAATATCACTCAGCAATGAAATCTGTGTCATCAGGCCCTTAGCAGCACAATGAGTGGATTCAGGTATGATGATTCTAACTGAAATAAGTCACACAGAAAAAGAAACATCATAAGATATCAGTAATACACGGAATGTAAACTTGGCTACACAGGAACTGAATTACAGAACAGAACAGGGTCTCCAATTTAGAAAACCAACTTATGCTTGCTTAAGGGGAAAGGTGAGTTGGGGTGCTGCATAAAACCAGAGATTGAAATGAGCACAGATAAAGTTCCTTAAGCCAAATATGGAATAGACAAGAGCTACTCCTTGCTCAACGAAATGGACTCAACACCGCATATTAAACGCCTAAGAATGTACCTGACTAGTAAGTATCTTAAAACCTATGGATTGCTATGTCTCCGAAAGAGAATCAAGCATGTGTACAGGGGCATAAATGCAGCAGTGATAGGATTGGAGAGGTTCGTGAGCAAATGAAGACCCTTTGAAGTCATATTGCATGGTACCCATTCCACGGGTTTCAACTACCCAGGTTTAAGGTATTCTTCCTTCAGCTAAAACATGCATGTGGAACCCAGAGTATGATCAACCATGTGATCGGGAGACGTGTTCAAATATGTCTCAGTTTTCGTACCCTGGTACTCGGGTGCAACATTCCAGACGCTTTACTAACACTCTCCCCACTTGGAGAGTCAGTCCCTTTAACCTCCTGTTTGGCCCAGTTTGCAATTTCTGTGGAAGATGAACAGGAATAGCGAGAACCAATGAGAGACTAGCTGCAGGTGTCTGGATGGGCAAATTTAACTCTCATTTCCCACCAGGAAGAGGAATTAACCAAAGGCTCAGCGTGCCGTGCCGGAACCAGATTAGGGCCTGAAGACATCCTGCGGTGTTGCGGCCAGCTCACAAGAAAGCGAGTTGAAGAAAGGAGCTCAGGGGCACTGTAATTCACAAACCTGCAGACTTATAAATGACAGCTATCGTCCAAAAATAGACTGAAGTAAGGCTGCCAAGAGGACTTGAAAGCGGGGCAGAATTGCAGGAAACCGATTTCAGGAGGTAGACTGGAATTGCATTGAAAGCATAGGAAAAGAGGCAGAACGTCCACAATGATGCACTTGGCCAAAAAGGGCGTATGTGTTTTTTCCTGAATATATTCAGGAAAAAACGCATACGCCCTTTTTGGCCAACCAAGCAAGCTTGCAAAGGAAATCTGCACTACAATGAAGTCTCACTTCCCCCCGGTCAAAAGGGCCATCTGAAAAAAGTGTAAAATCCAGAAAGGCAGGACAGGCCATGGAGAACTGGGAGCCTTGTTATGCTGATGGGCGGGATGTAAATTGCCAACAGACACTCGGGAGAAGTGTATGGTGTTTCCTGAAACATCTAAAAAACAAAGCAACAGAGCCTAGGGCACTTCCACTTATGGTCCTATAGCTTAGGGAAATTAATATCAAAAAGACACAGCAACCCCAAAATTTGGGACGGCTCTTTTTACAGGAATCTCTTCTACGGCACAAGTTAAATATCCCAGAGAGCAAATAATGGATAAAGAAGTTGCGGTACTTCTGTACAACAGAATACCACTCAGCAATGAAATCTATGTCACCAGGCCCATACCAGCATAATGAGTGGATTGAGGCACGATGATTCTAAGTGAAATAAGTCACACAGAAAAAGAAACATCATAAGGTATCACTAATACACGGAATGTGAACTTGGCTACACATGAACTGAATTACAAAACAGAACAGGGTCTCAAGTTTAGAAAACCAACTTATGCCTGCTTAAGGGGGAAGGTGAGTTGCGGTGCTGCATAAAAGCAGAGTTTGAAATTAGCACAGATACCGTTCCATAAGCCAAATATGTAATAGACAAGAGCTACCCCTTGCTCAACGAAATGGATTCAACAATGAGGTATCACCTCACACCTGGTAGAATAGGCATCATTGAAAATCTACAAACAAAAATGCTGGAAAGGGTGTGGAGAAAAGGAACCCTCTTCCACTATTGTTGGGAATATAAATTGATACAGTCATTATGGAGAACAATATGGAATTTCTTAAGAAACTAACAATAGAATTACCATATGATACAGCAATCCCAGTACTGGACATATACCCAGACAAAACCATAAATCAAAAAGAGTCATTCACCGCAATGTTCATTGCATCACTACAATATCGAGGTAATGGAAGCAACCTAAATGCCCACAGACAGACGAATGCATAAAGCTGTGGTACATATATAAAATGGAATATTACTAAGCCATGAAAAGGAATGAAATTGGGTCATTTGTAGAGACGTCGATGGATCTAGAGACTGTCATACAGAGTGAAGTAAGTCAGAAAGAGAAAAACAAATCTTGTATATTCATGCATATATGTGGAACCTAGAAAAACTGTACAGATTAACCATTTTGCAAGGCATAAATAGAGCAACAGATGTAGACAACAAACGTATGGACAACAAGGGGGGAAAGCTGTTGGGGGGGTGGTGGTGGGAGGAGTTGAGAGACTGGGATTGGCATGTATACATTTATATGTATAAAATAGATAACCAATAAGAACCTGCTGTATAAAAATATAAAATAAAATTCAAAATTAAAAAGAAGTAAAATTTAAAAAATAAAACAGAAAAAACAATTATTCCCTGCACATACATGTATTTATATGAATAAATTATTTCCATGCTTATATCTGTAAATACAAAAAAGAGGAATAAAATCTACCTTGAACCAAAAACGAAAAAGAGAAAAAAAACACAGAACCCACCAGTTACACAGAGGGAAACCGTATCAGGGCACTTGCTCCAGTTGTAAACAATTCTGAAGTTGGTCAGTGGTGGGGAATCGTCTCCCATTCAGCCAGCAGCCCCCACGCAACAAGCGTCCTCATTGCAAAGCTGGGGCACCGTGCCGAGGCATCTGTGAGTAAACGTGAGCTGAGCCCCAGGCCAGTTGCTGCTGAACTATTCCCACCCGTCCCAGGTAAAACACCTGAATATATACAAGGACTTGAAAGCCTAGAGGAAGGGCCATAGAGCCACACGAGTGACAGCATGCCGGCCGACTTGCTGCCTGCAGGCCAGCCAGGATGGTCCTGGCCCTGGGTGCTCTTCTGGAAGATTTCCATTTCCCTGCCTGAGATACCCGTCCTGTCCCTGCCCCCACTGCTTTTTTCCTTCCTCACCTCTGCCCAGGGAGAAATTCCAGCAGCAGGTATGGGTGACACATCCTCTTCTTTAGCAGGTGGCAGCCTGGCAACTGCTGCAGAAAGTCCAGCAGAGCCCCACTCACACTGGGCCACCCACAAAGCCGTGGCCTCTCACTCCCTCCCACCAGCCCAGCCCCGAGACTGCTGACAGGGCAGAGAAAATGGCGTCAGGCACGGCTGCAGGGGCTCTTGCTGCCTGGAGTGGTATTTATATTGATCTCAACCCAGGCACACCTGGGGAGGGCTGGCCGGCATGGTAAGGCTGCCCAGGTCAGCCAATCATCACCCCTCAGGGGCTCACAGTTGCAGAAAATGGAACTTGCTGAACCGGCCAGGTCCAAGGAACAGGTGTGGGCTCCTGAGAGTCAGGATAGACAAGGGGCTGCAGCTTTGGCTTGTTTTCTAATCATTTTATCTGGCCCATGAGTGGGAGACAACTTCAAGAAAACCCTCTCCTAATGAGAGGAACCCAGGAGTCAGGGAGAGGAGGGGTGGGTGGTGGTTGGAGACAGAGGCCTGGTGCCCCGGGTGCAGTGGAAGTCTCTGGAAGACCAGGTGGAGGGAGGCCTCACGGAGTGATGCCCAGGGTCACAGACCTGTCGCAGCTGCTGTTTGTTAGTTCAAGTCCTGCTCTGAGATGCTCTGTGTCAGCTCTGAGCGACAGGTGAGCTGGGGGTGCTCTGCAATGAGGGCTATGTGCACGGTTCCTGTGTGCCCAGCCCTGCCACGGTACCCGCAAGGGTAGCTCTGTATCCTGGGAGGGGCCTGACCACGAGAGCCCCGTGGGCTGGGGTGGGGGTGGGGTACCTGCCCAGGTGAGCTCCATATTCTGGGATTGGTCTGACCACGAGAGCCCCATGGGCTGCTGGGGACCTGGTAAAGGATGTCAGGACAGTCAGTGAAGCCACCGAGGATATACCTCCAGTTGCTCCTAATTCCTACACCCTGCTGGTCATTCTACCAACCACCAGGACATGGTATTCTGTATTAGTCTTCAATGATGCCTTCTTTTGTATTCCATTAGTCCCAGAGTCACAAGAAATTTTGGCTTGTGAGTGGCAGGACTCCACATACAACTAAAACAATACTTCCGGGCCGTCTGGCCCCAAGGGTGCAAAAATTCCCACACCATCTTTGGGGAAAGCTTAGCTAAAGACCTAAAAGTTCTACCTCTGGAAAAGGAAACCCTCCTTCAATATGCAGACGACATTCTGATCACCAGCCCTACTAAGGAGGCCTCTGAACTACCAAGCCAATAAAGGATAGAAGTTGTCCAAGAAAAAGCTCAAATATCACAGACTGCGGTGACCTGCCTGGGCTTCATTCTCACAGAAGGTCAGAGAAGCCCATCCCAGGAAAGGGAAGAAACCATTTTCAGCCTTACCCCTTTCTAAAACTAGAAGACAGCTTAGGGGTTCCTGGGGAGGCCAGGGTTTGCTGCTTCTGGATCCCTAACCACAGTCTACTACCTGGGCCTGTATATGAAACACTGAAAGGAAAAGATGATGATCCTTTTGAATAGAATCCAGAAGTGGCCTTTCAAGAATGGAAAGAGCAGTCAATTCAGACCCTTGCCCTGGAACTCCCTAATTTAGCTAAACCCTTTGACCTTTACATTCCCGGTGAAAGGTGAATCGCCATTGGAGAATTAGTGCAAAAACTGGGACCACTTGAAATGGAACAATGCAAGAATGCCATCCAGGTAGGATAAACTACGGTCACTAAGGGGCTTGGCCCACTGCCACATCTGGCCAAGATACTGGCGGTATCTAAAAACCTGGAAATCAGCAGCCCAAAAGGCCACCTCCCTCCTAAGGGAAAAGGACCCCACGTGGTGATCCTAACCACCAACCATGCCCTGAAGTTGCAGGGTTCGCTCCGTGGGCACACCGACCTCGAGTGAGGAGGCCCTCCAACTCCAACATCCAGAGAGATAACCGGGGGCAACAGGGCACCATGACGACTCGTGTGAACATCACTTGACCTGGAGTTTCTCTCATAAAACAACAAGAGTGTGTCCCAAAAGAGTAGACTACTGCTTGCAGGACTTACTGCACCCAGAGGGGAGCTAATAATCTTGGCGGGGGAACAGTATACCACACTGTCACCATAGAAAAGCCTACAGACACCGTGATGATGGTGGCCAATAAGACCGGCTGGACTCCTGTTTACTTCAAAAGGCTGTTGACTCAGTAGCCATCATGGTCCTTGGTCACCACTGACCCTGGACTGTCTGGGAGTTGAGCGGGCAGGGCTCTGACACCTGGTGCTGTTTGTACGTTAATTCAGGGGCCTAATTGAAGAAAGCGCAGACTACTGGTCAGAGCATCTAGGCTGGCAGAGACGGTCAGCCTAAGGTGGCCGAACAAATGTGGGGCGGGGTGAAACCGGCCCCCACAGCGTCTCTGCACATCTCTTTCCTGGACCCTTAAAGGTCATTAGAATCTATAACACTTCCAATGCTGGTGCTCAGGTGGACGAGCAGGGAGGCAGGGGTCCTGGGGACAATCAACGTCACCGGGAGGCTGCTGGGGAGAAGCTCTGACCCTCGCCCCAGGGTATGAGGGCTCCCAACTCAGCACTCAGCAGTTACAGAAGAAGGGTCTGCACCCTCAGCACTCCAAGAATGAGGAACGGGACAAAAGGCAGAGGAGGGGTTTGTCCCCAGCAAAGCCCATTAAAAATCCCTGGGAGATAAAAATAGAATCTGGGCAATAAAGTCAAGTCTAACCTTTTTTATCCTTTGTGCTTTGTCTAATTTCACGTGCTCCTAGGGTCCCGCATGCAGAGGTTCCACACCCGGCACTTCAGACCAGATTTCCTAGTGCAGAATGGCTGGGTCGACACCTCAGCTCCTGGGGCCTAGTGCAGACTCCACGATATAGAGCCTGAGCTACAGCCAACCCGGCCCTCGAGAGCTCCGCCGCCTCCCTCCCTCCCACTGACTCTGACAGGATCTCTACACAGCAGCCCAGCCCACAGCCCACGGGGTAGTGCATGCTCTCACCTCTCCATTCTCTGATCAAAATATAAAGTTTCCTTTGCTTGTGAACCAAACTCAGTCTCGATCTGTTGGCCCCAATGACACTGGGCAGGGGGACACTTGTTGGGGTCCACTCTGGAGGATCAGTAACAGAAATTGAGACTATTGTAACCTCAATGAACAGATGTGTGAGCCAAACTGTAGTTAACATAGAACAGTGTATAAGGCTCGGGTAAAATAAGATGTTTTTAACACTTCCATTTGATATTTCCATCACTTTTTATAAGCAAGTTCAGTGAAAAGGTTTGTCTTATTTGTCAGGTCAATATTAGAGAAACGAAGTGATTTCTTTCCAAGGATGTACAGCTAATAATCTTGGTTAAACCTTCAATCTTGTTTTAAATGCTTTTCCATTGAAAATGATACCTCTCTTTCAGCTCCCCCATTTCTGAGAAGTATAAAATCTTATAATTTATTATTACCAAAGGGGAAAGGTGGGAGGAGGGATAAATTAACAGTTTGGAATTAACACATACACACTGCTATGTATAAAATAGATCATCAACAAGGAACTACTGTATAGCACAGGGAACTACACTCAACATTTTGCAATAACCTATAAGGGGAAATAATCTGAAAAAGAATAGATATTTTTATTGACATCATCTATCAATGACAGTTAAAGTGTAGCCTAAGGGAAGCTGGTGGTGAGTGCTTCTGACCCTGAAGACTTCAGTCATCTAAAGTTTGGACTCTGCCTACTTCCCAAGGCCCTTAATGAACATATGTGTAGCCGTAGCTTAAAAACTTCCCCAGTTTGGGTTTCGGGGAGACACTGATTTTGAAAAAGCCCTGGTGTTCTCCTTACATGAATGGGACTCTTCCTACTGCTAAAACATGTCTGTCACACCCAGAGGATGGTATACCGTCTGATCGGGAAGAGTTTGGAAAAGGCATCTCATCTCCTCATCTCCTGGTGCTCGGGTTCACCCCTCCAGCGTCTTTACTAACAGTCTCCCCACTTGGAGATGTCAGCACTGTCAACATCCTGTTGCGTACAGTTTGGAATTTGTCCAGAGGATGAAGCGGAAGGATGAGGAACAATGAGAGACAAGTCCTAGGTGTTCAGACAGGCACATGTCACTCTAATTTCCAATCAGGAAGACGAATTGACCAAAGGCTAGGGTTGCCCATGGAAACAGTTTAGGGCTTGAGGAAATCCTGCTGCTTTGTGGCCAGTTCCCATAAACACGAGTTGAACAATGGAACTCAGGGGCAGTAAAATTCACAAAACTGCAGAGTTGAAAATATCCATCACTGAAAAATGTCTTGAGGAAAGTCAGAGAAAAGGACTTGTAAGCAAGGGAGAATGGCAGGAAAGGGATTTGAGGAGGTAGAAAGGACTCACCATTAAGCACAAGAAAAGGAGCTGAACATTGCCAACATTGCAGTTGGCCAAAAAGGGTGTATGCGTTCTTTTCTGTATATATTCAAGAAAAGGGCATACACTTTTTTAGCCAACCAAACAGGTGGGCACTGGAAGTCAATACTACAAAAGATATCACTTCGCATCAGTCAGAAGAGCCATCCTCATAAAGCATAAACAACAGAAATGCAGGACAGGGCAACGAGAAGAGGGAGCCCTGTGAGACTTATAGTGGAAATGTATATTGCCAACGGCCATTCTGGAGAAGTGTATTGTGTTTACTAAAGCATCTAAAAAATGAGCTACAGAGCATAGGGCACTTGCACTCATGGGCGTATATCTTGGGAAAAACAAAAATCGAGAGGACACAGGCACCCCAATGTTTACCCCCTCTCTGTTTAAAAGATCCTCGACTAGGATATAACTTAAATGTCTCTGGAGGGAAAAAATGGATAGAGGTGTGGTACTTAGGTAGAGTGGAATATTATTCAGCCTGGAAATCAATGAAATATGGCCAGTTGTAACAACTCCGGAGGAGTTACGTATGATCATTCTAAGTGACAGAATTCAAAAAGAAAAAGACACATATCATAAGATATCACTTAAAGGTGGAATCCAAAATGGCTACACATGAAATAAATTACAAAACAAAAACATAGTCAAATATGTAGAAAACACGCATAAGGCTGCTAAACGGGAAAGGTGGGGAGGGGTGAGGCATCATCCAGGAGGTTGAAATTAGCAAAGATACCATTCCAAATACCAAACTGATAATCAACAAGGCCTACACGGTAGCTAAAAGAACTGCACTCAGCACACTCAAGTCACCAGAAAAGAATATATACGACTGGTAAGAATCTGAAAAAGAATTTATTGATGTCTCTCTGTACGCGAATCAAGTGGATGTACAGCAGCAAGAAACAGAGCTTTGAAAATCAGCTGTAACCAATATAGTAATAAATTGAAAAAAATAAACGACAGAGAGACAGAGAAAACCTCTTACAACTTTTCCTCAGGGACGGTGATGCAACATGGATTGAACACATCTAGACCCACAGCAGGATGAGACATAAGGCTGGAAACTGTTTGTGCTAAGAGAAATGTGAGGTTGGGTGAGGAAATGCACACCCTTTAAAGTAATACTACCTGGTACCCATTCAATGGGTCCCAAATCTGCAGGTTCAAGGAATCTTCCTACAGCTAAAACATGCATGGAAAACCCAGAGGACTGTACACCATGTGATCGGGAGATGTGTCTAAAATGCACCTCATTTATCCTCTCCTGGTGCTCCTGTTCACCATTCCAGCCACGCTACTTAGAATCTCCCCACTTGGAGAATCAGCACATTTAAACTTCTGTTTCACACATTTTGCAAATTGTGAGGAGGATGAACGGGAAGAGGGGGAACCAATGAGAGAAGAGTTGTAGGGGTTTGGACGGGCACATATCACTCTAATTTCCCATTAAGAATAAGAATTAAAGAAAGGCTCAGCCTGCCTCGCCGGAGCCAAAATAGGGCCTGAAGCAATCCTGCGGGTTTGAGGCCAGCTCACAAAAGAGCAACTTAAAAAATGGAGCTCAGGGTCACTGCAATTCACAAACCTGCAGAGTTATAAATGAAAACTAACGTCCAAAAATATGTTGAGGTAAGGCAAAGAAGAGGATCTGAATGCAAGACAGAATTGCAAGAAACAGATTTCAAGAGATAGATTGGACTCGTCTTTAACGCACATGAAAAGCGGCAGAATTTCGACAATGATGCAGTTGGCCCAAAAGGGCGTATGCGTTTTTTCCTGATTATATCCAGGAAAAAACGCATACGCACTTTATGGGCAACGAAGCAAGCAAGCAATGCAAATGTGCACAACAAAGAAGTCTCACTTCCCACCGGTCAAAAGGGCCATCCTAAAAAATTGTAAAAACCAGAAATGCAGGACAGGCCATGGAGAACAGGGAGCCTTTATACGCTGATGGGCAGTGTGTGAACTGCCGAGAGCCACTCTGGAGAAGTGTATGGTGGTTCCTAAATCATCTAAAAAACAGAGCTACAGAGCATAGGACACTTCCAATCATGGGAGTATATCTAGGGAAGTCTAAAAATCAACAAGACACAAGCACACCACAGTTTAGGGCTACTCTGTTTACAAGAACCTCAACTTCAGTACACCTTAAATATCCCAGGAAAGAGAACAATGGATAAAGAAGATGTGGTACTTATGTACAATGGAATATCTCTTCACCATGAAATCAATGTAATAAGGCTAGTAGAAGGATAAAGAGTGGATTTAGGTCCGATAATACTACTTGAAATAAGTCAAACAGAAAAAGAAACATATCATAAGATATCACTTATAGAGGGAGGGTAAATATGGCTGCACAAGAAATGAATTACAGAACAGAACAGTGTCTCACATTTAGAAAACACACTTATGTCAGCTTAAGGGGAAAGGAGAGGTGGGGTGATGCATAAAACCAGAGTTTGAAATTAGCACAGATACCGTTCAATAAACCAAATAGGTATTAGACAAGATCTACACCTTGCTCAATGAACTGGCCTCAACACTCCCTATACACCGCAGAGAAATATATCTGAGGAATAAGAATCTTAAAACCCATGTATTGATATATCTCCATAAGGGAATCAAGTGTGTGCAGAGCGGCACAAACACAGCAGTGAAAAGGAGCTAAACCCCATTATAGAAATAAATTTTAAAAACAAAACGCTGAAACAATGAAAGAGAGAAAAATTCTTACAAAATTCGCTCAGGGGCTGTGATGCAACCTGGATTGACCACATATAAACCCACAGCTGGATAAGACATAAGGCTGGACACTTGGGGCTGACAGGATTGGTGAGCTTTGGTGAGCAACTGCCGAAAGTTTAATGCAATACTTCATGCTACTCAGTCCAAGGGTCCCAACACTCCAGGTTGAAGGGAATCTTCCTACAGCTAAACCATGCTTGGGAAACCCAGCGACTGGTATACCATATGATCGGGAAAGGTTTCTAAAACGCACCTCATTTTTCCTCTCCTGGGGCTCCGGATCGACATTCCAGCCGCTTTACTAACAACATCCCCACATGGAGTCAATGCCTTTAAGTTCTGGTATCGCACAGTCTGCAGTTAGTGCAGAGGATGAATGGGAATAGGGGGAACCAGTGAGGATCTAGCTGTAGCGGTTTCAATAGGCACATGTCACTCTAATATCACATCAGTAAGAAGAATTAACCAAAGGCACAGCAGGTGCCCCAGAAGAAAAATAGGGCTTCAAGGAATCCTGTGGTTATGGGGCAATACCACAAAAATAAGAGCTAAAAAATGGAGCTAAGGGCCACTGCAATTCAAAAACCTGCAGAGTTATAAAGGCCAACTATTTTTAAAAAATATATTGAGGTAAGGCTATGAAGAGGAATTGAAAGCAAGGCAGAATTGCAGGAAACCGATTTCAGGAGGTAGACTGGAATTGCATTGAAAGCATATGAAGAGAGTCAGAACCTCGACAATGATGCACTTGGCCAAAAAGGGCGTATGTGTTTTTTCCTGAATATATTCAGGAAAAAACGCATACGCACTTTTTGGCCAACCAAGCAAGCTTGCAAAGGATATCTGCACTACAATGAAGTCTCACTTCCACCTGGTCAAAAGGGCCATCTGAAAAAAGTGTAAAATCCATAAAGGCACGACAGGCCATGGAGAACTGGGAGCCTTCTTATGCTGATGGGCGGGATGTAAATTGCCAACAACCACTCGGGAGAAGTGTATGGTGTTTCCTGAAACATCTAAAAAACAAAGCAACAGAGCCTAGGGCACTTCCACTTATGGTCCTATAGCTTAGGGAAATTAAAATCAAAAAGACACAGCCACCCCAAAGTTTGGAACGGCTCTGTTTACAAGAACCTCGTTTACAGTACAAGTTCAATATCGCAGAAAATGAAAAATGGATAAAGAAGCTGTGGTATTTACTTACAAAGCAATATCACTCAGCAATGAAATCTATGTCATCAGGCCCTTAGCAGCACAATGAGTGGATTCAGGTATGATGATTCTAACTGAAATAAGTCACACAGAAAAAGAAACATCATAAGATATCACTAATACACGGAATGTAAACTTGGCTACACAGGAACTGAATTACAGAACAGAACAGGGTCTCAAATTTAGAAAACCAACTTATGCTTTCTTAAGGGGAAAGGTGAGTTGGGGTGCTGCATAAAACCAGAGATTGAAATGAGCACAGATAAAGTTCCTTAAGCCAAATATGGAGTAGACAAGAGCTACTCCTTGCTCAACGAAATGGACTCAACACCGCATATTAAACGCCTAAGAATGTACCTGACTAGTAAGTATCTTAAAACCTATGGATTGCTATGTCTCCAAAAGAGAATCAAGCATGTGTACAGGGGCATAAACGCAGCAGTGATAGGACTGGAGAGGTTCGTGAGCAAATGAAGACCCTTTGAAGTCATATTGCATGGTACCCATTCCATGGGTTTCAACTACCCAGGTTTAAGGTATTCTTCCTTCAGCTAAAACATGCATGTGGAACCTAGAGTATGATCAACCATGTGATCGGGAGACGTGTTCAAATATGTCTCAGTTTTCGTACCCTGGTACTCGGGTGCAACATTCCAGACGCTTTACTAACACTCTCCCCACTTGGAGAGTCAGTCCCTTTAACCTCCTGTTTGGCCCAGTTTGCAATTTCTGCGGAAGATGAACAGGAATAGCGAGAATCAATGAGAGACTAGCTGGAGGTGTCTGGACGGGCAAATTTAACTCTCATTTCCCACCAGGAAGAGGAATTAACCAAAGGCTCAGAATGCCGTGCCAGAACCAGATTAGGGCCTGAAGACATCCTGCGGTGTTGCGGCCAGGACACAAGAAAGCGAGTTGAAGAAAGGAGCTCAGGGACACTGTAATTCACAAACCTGCAGAGTTATAAATGACAGCTATCGTCCAAAAATAGACTGAAGGAAGGCTGCCAAGAGGACTTGAAAGCGGGGCAGAATTGAAGGAAACCGATTTCAGGAGGTAGACTGGAATTGCATTGAAAGCATAGGAAAAGAGGCAGAACGTCCACAATGATGCACTTGGCCAAAAAGGGCGTATGCGTTTTTTCCTGAATATATTCAGGAAAAAACGCATTCGCCCTTTTTGGCCAACCAAGCAAGCTTGCAAAGGAAATCTGCACTACAATGAAGTCTCACTTCCCCCCGGTCAAAAGGGCCATCTGAAAAAAGTGTAAAATCCAGAAAGGCAGGACAGGCCATGGAGAACTGGGAGCCTTGTTATGCTGATGGGCGGGATGTAAATTGCCAACAGACACTCAGGAGAAGTGTATGGTGTTTCCTGAAACATCTAAAAAACAAAGCAACAGAGCCTAGGGCAGTTCCACTTATGGTCCTATAGCTTAGGGAAATTAAAATCAAAAACACAGCCACCCCAAAGTTTGGGACGTCTCCGTTTACAAGATCCTCGTTTACCGTACAAGTTCAATATCACAGAAAGTGAAAAATGGATAAAGAACTTGTGGTACTTACGTACAATGCACTATCACTCAGCAATGAAATCTATGTCATCAGGCCCGTAGCAGCATAATGAGTGGATTCAGGTACGATGATTCTAACTGAAATAAGTCACACAGAAAAAGAAACATCATAAGATATCAGTAATACACGGAATGTAAACTTGGCTACACAGGAACTGAATTCCAAAACAGAACAGGGTCTCAAATTTAGAACCAACTTATGCTTGCTTAAGGGGAAAGGTGAGTTGGGTTGCTGCATAAAACCAGAGATTGAAATGAGCACAGATAAAGTTCCTTAAGCCAAATATGGAATAGACAAGAGCTACTCCTTGCTCAACGAAATGGACTCAACACCCCATATTAAACGCCTAAGAATGTACCTGACTAGTAAGTATCTTAAAACCTATGGATTGCTATGTCTCCGAAAGAGAATCAAGCATGTGTACAGGGGCATAAACGCAGCAGTGATAGGATTGGAGAGGTTCGGTGAGCAAATGAAGACCCTTTGAAGTCATATTGCATGGTACCCATTCCACGGGTTTCAACTACCCAGGTTTAAGGTATTCTTCCTTCAGCTAAAACATGCATGTGGAACCCAGAGTATGATCAACCATGTGATCGGGAGACGTGTTCAAATATGTCTCAGTTTTCGTACCCTGGTACTCGGGTGCAACATTCCAGACGCTTTACTAACACTCTCCCGACTTGGAGAGTCAGTCCCTTTAACCTCCTGTTTGGCCCAGTTTGCAATTTCTGCGGAAGATGAACAGGAATAGCGAGAATCAATGAGAGACTAGCTGGAGGTGTCTGGACGGGCAAATTTAACTCTCATTTCCCACCAGGAAGAGGAATTAACCAAAGGCTCAGCGTGCCGTACCAGAACCAGATTAGGGCCTGAAGCCATCCTGCGGTGTTGCGGCCAGGTCACAAGAAAGCGAGTTGAAGAAAGGAGCTCAGGGGCACTGTAATTCACAAACCTGCAGAGTTATAAATGACAGCTATCGTCCAAAAATAGACTGAAGTAAGGCTGCCAAGAGGACTTGAAAGCGGGGCAGCATTGCAGGAAACCGATTTCAGGAGGTAGACTGGAATTGCATTGAAAGCATAGGAAAAGAGGCAGAACGTCCACAATGATGCACTTGGCCAAAAAGGGCGTATGCGTTTTTTCCTGAATATATTCAGGAAAAAACGCATACGCCCTTTTTGGCCAACCAAGCAAGCTTGCAAAGGAAATCTGCACTACAATGAAGTCTCACTTCCCCCCCGGTCAAAAGGGCCATCTGAAAAAAGTGTAAAATCCAGAAAGGCAGAACAGGCCATGGAGAACTGGGAGCCTTGTTATGCTGATGGGCGGGATGTAAATTGCCAACAACCACTCCGGAGAAGTGTATGGTGTTTCCTGAAACATCTAAAAAACAAAGCAACAGAGCCTAGGGCACTTCGACTTATGGTCCTATAGCTTAGGGAATTTAAAATCAAAAAGACACAGCCACCCCAATGTTTGGAACGGCTCTGTTTACAAGAACCTCGTTTACAGTACAAGTTCAACATCGCAGAAAGTGAAAAATGGATAAAGAAGTTGTGGTATGTACTTACAAAGCAATATCACTCAGCAATGAAATCTGTGTCATCAGGCCCTTAGCAGCACAATGAGTGGATTCAGGTATGATGATTCTAACTGAAATAAGTCACACAGAAAAAGAAACATCATAAGATATCAGTAATACACGGAATGTAAACTTGGCTACACAGGAACTGAATTACAGAACAGAACAGGGTCTCAAATTTAGAAAACCAACTTATGCTTGCTTAAGGGTAAAGGTGAGTTGGGGTGCTGCATAAAACCAGAGATTGAAATGAGCACAGATAAAGTTCCTTAAGCCAAATATAGAATAGACAAGAGCTACTCCTTGCTCAACGAAATGGACTCAACACCGCATATTAAACGCCTAAGAATGTACCTGACTAGTAAGTATCTTAAAACCTATGGATTGCTATGTCTCCGAAAGAGAATCAAGCATGTGTACAGAGGCATAAACGCAGCAGTGATAGGATTGGAGAGGTTCGGTGAGCAAATGAAGACCCATTGAAATCATATTGCATGGTACCCATTCCACGGGTTTCTACTACCCAGTTTTAAGGTATTCTTCCTTCAGCTAAAACATGCATGTGGAACCCAGAGTATGATCAACCATGTGATCGGGAGACGTGTTCAAATATGTCTCAGTTTTCGTACCCTGGTACTCGGGTGCAACATTCCAGACGCTTTACTAACACTCTCCCGACTTGGAGAGTCAGTGCGTTTAACCTCCTGTTTGGCCCAGTTTGCAATTTCTGCGGAAGATGAACAGGAATAGCGAGAACCAATGAGAGGCTAGCTGGAGGTGTCTGGACGGGCAAATTTAACTCTCATTTCCCACCAGGAAGAGGAATTAACCAAAGGCTCAGCGTGCCGTGCCGGAACCAGATTAGGGCCTGAAGCCATCCTGCGGTGTTGCGGCCAGCTCACAAGAAAGCGAGTTGAAGAAAGGAGCTCAGGGGCACTGTAATTCACAAACCTGCAGAGTTATAAATGACAGCTATCGTCCAAAAATAGACTGAAGTAAGGCTGCCAAGAGGACTTGAAAGCGGGGCAGAATTGCAGGAAACCGATTTCAGGAGGTAGACTGGAATTGCATTGAAAGCATAGGAAAAGAGGCAGAACGTCCACAATGATGCACTTGGCCAAAAAGGGCGTATGCGTTTTTTCCTGAATATATTCAGGAAAAAACGCATACGCCCTTTTTGGCCAACCAAGCAAGCTTGCAAAGGAAACCTGCACTACAATGAAGTCTCACTTCCACCCGGTCAAAAGGGCCATCTGAAAAAAGTGTAAAATCCAGAAAGGCACGACAGGCCATGGAGAACTGGGAGCCTTGTTATGCTGATGGGCGGGATGTAAATTGCCAACAGACACTTGGAAGAAGTGTATGGTGTTTCCTGAAACATCTAAAAAACAAAGCAACAGAGCCTAGGGCACTTCCACTTATGGTCCTATAGCTTCGGGAGATTAAAATCAAAAAGACACAGCCACCCCAAAGTTTGGGACGCCTCTGTTTACAAGAACCTCGTTTACAGTACAAGTTCAACATCACAGAAAGTGAAAAATGGATAAAGAAGTTGTGGTATTCACTTACAAAGCAATATCACTCAGCAATGAAATCTGTGTCATCAGGCCCTTAGCAGCACAATGAGTGGATTCAGGTACGATGATTCTAACTGAAATAAGTCACACAGAAAAAGAAACATCATAAGATATCAGTAATACACGGAATGGAAACTTGGCTACACAGGAACTGAATTACAGAACAGAACAGGGTCTCAAATTTAGAAAACCAACTTATGCTTGCTTAAGGGGAAAGGTGAGTTGGGGTGCTGCATAAAACCAGAGATTGAAATGAGCACAGATAAAGTTCCTTAAGCCAAATATGGAATAGACAAGAGCTACTCCTTGCTCAACGAAATGGACTCAACACCGCATATTAAACGCCTAAGAATGTACCTGACTAGTAAGTATCTTAAAACCTATGGATTGCTATGTCTCCGAAAGAGAATCAAGCATGTGTACAGGGGCATAAACGCAGCAGTGATAGGATTGGAGAGGTTCGGTGAGCAAATGAAGACCCTTTGAAGTCATATTGCATGGTACCCATTCCACGGGTTTCGACTACCCAGGTTTAAGGTATTCTTCCTTCAGCTAAAACATGCATGTGGAACCCAGAGTATGATCAACCATGTGATCGGGAGACGTGTTCAAATATGTCTCAGTTTTCGTACCCTGGTACTCGGGTGCAACATTCCAGACGCTTTACTAACACTCTCCCGACTTGGAGAGTCAGTCCCTTTAACCTCCTGTTTGGCCCAGTTTGCAATTTCTGCGGAAGATGAACAGGAATAGCGAGAACCAATGAGAGACTAGCTGGAGGTGTCTGGATGGGCAAATTTAACTCTCATTTCCCACCAGGAAGAGGAATTAACCAAAGGCTCAGCGTGCCGTGCCAGAACCAGATTAGGGCATGAAGCCATCCTGCGGTGTTGCGGCCAGCTCAAAAGAAAGGGAGTTGAAGAAAGGAGCTCAGGGGCACTGTAATTCACAAACCTGCAGAGTTATAAATGACAGCTATCGTCCAAAAATAGACTGAAGGAAGGCTGCCAAGAGGACTTGAAAGCGGGGCAGAATTGCAGGAAACCGATTTCAGGAGGTAGACTGGAATTGCATTGAAAGCATAGGAAAAGAGGCAGAACGTCCACAATGATGCACTTGGCCAAAAAGGGCGTATGCGTTTTTTCCTGAATATATTCAGGAAAAAACGCATACGCCCTTTTTGGCCAACCAAGCAAGCTTGCAAAGGAAATCTGCACTACAATGAAGTCTCACTTCCCCCCGGTCAAAAGGGCCATCTGAAAAAAGTGTAAAATCCAGAAAGGCAGGACAGGCCATGGAGAACTGGGAGCCTTGTTATGCTGATGGGCGGGATGTAAATTGCCAACAACCACTCGGGAGAAGTGTATGGTGTTTCCTGAAACATCTAAAAAACAAAGCAACAGAACCTAGGGCACTTCCACTCTTGGTCCTATAGCTTAGGGAAATTAAAATCAAAAAGACACAGCCACCCCAAAGTTTGGAACGGCTCTGTTTACAAGAACCTCGTTTACAGTACAAGTTCAACATCGCAGAAAGTGAAAAATGGATAAAGAAGTTGTGGTATTCACTTACAAAGCAATATCACTCAGCAATGAAATCTATGTCATCAGGCCCTTAGCAGCACAATGAGTGGATTCAGGTATGATGATTCTAACTGAAATAAGTCACACAGAAAAAGAAACATCATAAGATATCAGTAATACACGGAATGTAAACTTGGCTACACAGGAACTGAATTACAGAACAGAACAGGGTCTCAAATTTAGAAAACCAACTTATTCTTGCTTAAGGGTAAAGGTGAGTTGGGGTGCTGCATAAAACCAGAGATTGAAATGAGCACAGATAAAGTTCCTTAAGCCAAATATGGAATAGACAAGAGCTACTCCTTGCTCAACGAAATGGACTCAACACCGCATATTAAACGCCTAAGAATGTACCTGACTAGTAAGTATCTTAAAACCTATGGATTGCTATGACTCCGAAAGAGAATCAAGCATGTGTACAGGGGCATAAATGCAGCAGTGATAGGATTGGAGAGGTTCGGTGAGCAAATGAAGACCCTTTGAAGTCATATTGCATCGTATCCATTCCACGGGTTTCAACTACCCAGGTTTAAGGTATTCTTCCTTCAGCTAAAACATGCATGTGGAACCTAGAGTATGATCAACCATGTGATCGGGAGACGTGGTTAAATATGTCTCAGTTTTTGTACCCTGGAACTCGGGTGCAACATTCCAGACGCTTTACTAACACTCTCCCGACTTGGAGAGTCAGTCCCTTTAACCTCCTGTTTGGCCCAGTTTGCAATTTCTGCGGAAGATGAACAGGAATAGGGAGAACCAATGAGAGGCTAGCTGGAGGTGTCTGGACGGGCAAATTTAACTCTCATTTCCCACCAGGAAGAGGAATTAACCAAAGGCTCAGCGTGCCGTACCGGAACCAGATTAGGGCCTGAAGCCATCCTGCGGTGTTGCGGCCAGCTCAAAAGAAAGCGAGTTGAAGAAAGGAGCTCAGGGGCACTGTAATTCACAAACCTGCAGAGTTATAAATGACAGCTATCATCCAAAAATAGACTGAAGGAAGGCTGCCAAGAGGACGTGAAAGCGGGGCAGAATTGCAGGAAACCGATTTCAGGAGGTAGACTGGAATTGCATTGAAAGCATAGGAAAAGAGGCAGAACGTCCACAATGATGCACTTGGCCAAAAAGGGCGTATGCGTTTTTTCCTGAATATATTCAGGAAAAAACGCATACGCCCTTTTTGGCCAACCAAGCAAACTTGCAAAGGAAATCTGCTTTACAATGAAGACTCACTTCTCCCCGGTCAAAAGGGCCATCTGAAATAAGTGTAAAATCCAGAAAGGCAGGACAGGCCATGGAGAACTGGGAGCCTTGTTATGCTGATGGGCGGGATGTAAATTGCCAACAGACACTCAGGAGAAGTGTATGGTGTTTCCTGAAACATCTAAAAAACAAAGCAACAGAGCCTAGGGCACTTCCACTTATGGTCCTATAGCTTAGGGAAATTAAAATCAAAAAGACACAGCCACCCCAAAGTTTGGGACGCCTCCGTTTACAAGAACTTCGTTTACCGTACAAGTTCTATATCACAGAAAGTGAAAAATGGATAAAGAACTTGTGGTACTTACGTACAATGCAGTATCACTCAGCAATGAAATCTATGTCATCAGGCCCGTAGCAGCATAATGAGTGGATTCAGGTACGATGATTCTAACTGAAATAAGTCACACAGAAAAAGAAACATCATAAGATATCACTAATACACGGAATGTAAACTTGGCTACACAGGAACTGCATTCCAAAACAGAACAGGGTCTCAAATTTAGAAAACCAACTTATGCTTGCTTAAGGGGAAAGGTGAGTTGGGGTGCTGCATAAAACCAGAGATTGAAATGAGCACAGATAAAGTACCTTAAGCCAAATATGGAATAGACAAGAGCTACTCCTTGCTCAACGAAATGGACTCAACACCCCATATTAAACGCCTAAGAATGTACCTGACTAGTAAGTATCTTAAAACCTATGGATTGCTATGTCTCCGAAAGAGAATCAAGCATGTGTACAGGGGCATAAACGCAGCAGTGATAGGATTGGAGAGGTTCGGTGAGCAAATGAAGACCCTTTGAAGTCATATTGCATGGTACCCATTACACGGGTCTCAACTACCCAGGTTTTAGGTATTCTTCCTTCAGCTAAAACATGCATGTGGAACCTAGAGTATGATCAACCATGTGATCGGGAGACGTGTTCAAATATGTCTCAGTTTTCGTACCCTGGTACTCGGGTGCAACATTCCAGACACTTTACTAACACTCTCCCGCCTTGGAGAGTCAGTCCCTTTAACCTCCTGTTTGGCCCAGTTTGCAATTTCTGCGGAAGATGAACAGGAATAGCGAGAAGCAATGAGAGGCTAGCTGGAGGTGTCTGGACGGGCAAATTTAACTCTCATTTTCCACCATGAAGAGGAATTAACCAAAGGCTCAGCGTGCCCTGCCGGAACCAGATTAGGGCCTGAAGCCATCCTGCGGTGTTGCGGCCAGCTCAAAAGAAAGGGAGTTGAAGAAAGGAGCTCAGGGGCACTGTAATTCACAAACCTGCAGAGTTATAAATGACAGCTATCGTCCAAAAATACACTGAAGTAAGGCTGCCAAGAGGACTTGAAAGCGGGGCAGAATTGCAGGAAACCGATTTCAGGAGGTAGACTGGAATTGCATTGAAAGCATAGGAAAAGAGGCAGAACGTCCACAATGATGCACTTGGCCAAAAAGGGCGTATGCGTTTTTTCCTGAATATATTCAGGAAAAAACGCATACGCCCTTTTTGGCCAACCAAGCAAGCTTGCAAAGGAAATCTGCACTACAATGAAGTCTCACTTCCCCCCGGTCAAAAGGGCCATCTGAAAAAAGTGTAAAATCCAGAAAGGCAGGACAGGCCATGGAGAACTGGGAGCCTTGTTATGCTGATGGGCGGGATGTAAATTGCCAACAACCACTCGGGAGAAGTGTATGGTGTTTCCTGAAACATCTAAAAAACAAAGCAACAGAACCTAGGGCACTTCCACTTATGGTCCTATAGCTTAGGGAAATTAAAATCAAAAAGACACAGCCACCCCAAACTTTGGAACGGCTCTGTTTACAAGAACCTCGTTTACAGTACAAGTTCAACATCGCAGAAAGTGAAAAATGGATAAAGAACTTGTGGTATTTACTTACAAAGCAATATCACTCAGCAATGAAATCTGTGTCATCAGGCCCTTAGCAGCACAATGAGTGGATTCAGGTATGATGATTCTAACTGAAATAAGTCACACAGAAAAAGAAACATCATAAGATATCAGTAATACACGGAATGTAAACTTGGCTACACAGGAACTGAATTACAGAACAGAACAGGGTCTCAAATTTAGAAAACCAACTTATGCTTGCTTAAGGGGAAAGGTGAGTTGGGGTGCTGCATAAAACCAGAGATTGAAATGAGCACAGATAAAGTTCCTTAAGCCAAATATGGAATAGACAAGAGCTACTCCTTGCTCAACGAAATGGACTCAACACCGCATATTAAACGCCTAAGAATGTACCTGACTAGTAAGTATCTTAAAACCTATGGATTGCTATGTCTCCGAAAGAGAATCAAGCATGTGTACAGGGGCATAAACGCAGCAGTGATAGGATTGGAGAGGTTCGGTGAGCAAATGAAGACCCTTTGAAGTCATATTGCATGGTACCCATTCCACGGGTTTCAACTACCCAGGTTTAAGGTATTCTTCCTTCAGCTAAAACATGCATGTGGAACCTAGAGTATGATCAACCATGTGATCGGGAGACGTGTTCAAATATGTCTTAGTTTTCGTACCCTGGTACTCGGGTGCAACATTCCAGACACTTTACTAACACTCTCCCGACTTGGAGAGTCAGTCCCTTTAACCTCCTGTTTGGCCCAGTTTGCAATTTCTGCGGAAGATGAACAGGAATAGCGAGAACCAATGAGAGGCTAGCTGGAGGTGTCTGGACGGGCAAATTTAACTCTCATTTTCCACCATGAAGAGGAATTAACCAAAGGCTCAGCGTGCCCTGCCGGAACCAGATTAGGGCCTGAAGCCATCCTGTGGTGTTGCGGCCAGGTCACAAGAAAGCAAGTTGAAGAAAGGAGCTCAGGGGCACTGTAATTCACAAATTGCAGAGTTATAAATGACAGCTATCGTCCAAAAATAGACTGAAGTAAGGCTGCCAAGAGGACTTGAAAGCGGGGCAGAATTGCAGGAAACCGATTTCAGGAGGTAGACTGGAATTGCATTGAAAGCATAGGAAAAGAGGCAGAACGTCCACAATGATGCACTTGGCCAAAAAGGGCGTATGCGTTTTTTCCTGAATATATTCAGGAAAAAACGCATACGCCCTTTTTGGCCAACCAAGCAAGCTTGCAAAGGAAATCTGCACTACAATGAAGTCTCACTTCCCCCCGGTCAAAAGGGCCATCTGAAAAAAGTGTAAAATCCAGAAAGGCAGGACAGGCCATGGAGAACTGGGAGCCTTGTTATGCTGATGGGCGGGATGTAAATTGCCAACAACCACTCGGGAGAAGTGTATGGTGTTTCCTGAAACATCTAAAAAACAAAGCAACAGAACCTAGGGCACTTACACTTATGGTCCTATAGCTTAGGGAAATTAAAATCAAAAAGACACAGCCACCCCAAAGTTTGGAACGGCTCTGTTTACAAGAACCTCGTTTACAGTACAAGTTCTACATCGCAGAAAGTGAAAACTGGATAAAGAACTTGTGGTATTTACTTACAAAGCAATATCACTCAGCAATGAAATCTGTGTCATCAGGCACTTAGCAGCACAATGAGTGGATTCAGGTATGATGATTCTAACTGAAATAAGTCACACAGAAAAAGAAACATCATAAGATATCAGTAATACACGGAATGTAAACTTGGCTACACAGGAACTGAATTACAGAACAGAACAGGGTCTCAAATTTAGAAAACCAACTTATGCTTGCTTAAGGGTAAAGGTGAGTTGGGGTGCTGAATAAAACCAGAGATTGAAATGAGCACAGATAAAGTTCCTTAAGCCAAATATGGAATAGACAAGAGCTACTCCTTGCTCAATGAAATGGACTTAACACCCCATATTAAACGCCTAAGAATGTACCTGACTAGTAAGTATCTTAAAACCTATGGATTGCTATGTCTCCGAAAGAGAATCAAGCATGTGTACAGGGGCATAAACGCAGCAGTGATAGGATTGGAGAGGTTCGGCGAGCAAATGAAGACCCTTTGAAGTCATATTGCATGGTACCCATTCCACGGGTTTCAACTACCCAGGTTTAAGGTATTCTTCCTTCAGCTAAAACATGCATGTGGAACCTAGAGTATGATCAACCATGTGATCGGGAGACGAGTTGAAATATGTCTCAGTTATCGTACCCTGGTACTCGGGTGCAACATTCCAGACACTTTACTAACACTCTCCCGACTTGGAGAGTCAGTCCCTTTAACCTCCTGATTGGCCCAGTTTGAAATTTCTGCGGAAGATGAACAGGAATAGCGAGAACCAATGAGAGGCTAGCTGGAGGTGTCTGGACGGGCAAATTTAACTCTCATTTTCCACCAGGAAGAGGAATTAACCAAAGGCTCAGCGTGCCCTGCCGGAACCAGATTAGGGCCTGAAGCCATCCTGTGGTGTTGCGGCCAGGTCACAAGAAAGCAAGTTGAAGAAAGGAGCTCAGGGGCACTGTAATTCACAAACCTGCAGAGTTATAAATGACAGCTATCGTCCAAAAATAGATTGAAGTAAGGCTGCCAAGAGGACTTGAAAGCGGGGCAGAATTGCAGGAAACCGATTTCAGGAGCTAGACTGGAATTGCATTGAAAGCATAGGAAAAGAGGCAGAATCTCCACAATGATGCACTTGGCCAAAAAGGGCGTATGCGTTTTTTCCTGAATATATTCAGGAAAAAACGCATACGCCCTTTTTGTCCAACCAAGCAAGCTTGCAAAGGAAATCTGCACTACAATGAAGTCTCACTTCCCCCCGGTCAAAAGGGCCATCTGAAAAAAGTGTAAAATCCAGAAAGGCAGGACAGGCCATGGAGACCTGGGAGCCTTGTTATGCTGATGGGCGGGATGTAAATTGCCAACAACCACTCGGGAGAAGTGTATGGTGTTTCCTGAAACATCTAAAAAACAAAGCAACAGAACCTAGGGCACTTCCACTTATGGTCCTATAGCTTAGGGAAATTAAAATCAAAAAGACACAGCCACCTCAAAGTTTGGAACGGCTCTGTTTACAAGAACCTCGTTTACAGTACAAGTTCAACATCGCAGAAAGTGAAAAATGGATAAAGAACTTGTGGTATTTACTTACAAAGCAATATCACTCAGCAATGAAATCTGTGTCATCAGGCCCTTAGCAGCACAATGAGTGGATTCAGGTATGATGATTCTAACTGAAATAAGTCACACAGAAAAAGAAACATCATAAGATATCAGTAATACACGGAATGTAAACTTGGCTACACAGGAACTGAATTACAGAACAGAACAGGGTCTCAAATTTAGAAAACCAACTTATGCTTGCTTAAGGGTAAAGGTGAGTTGTGGTGCTGCATAAAACCAGAGATTGAAATGAGCACAGATAAACTTCCTTAAGTCAAATATGGAATAGACAAGAGCTACTCCTTGCTCAACGAAATGGACTCAACACCGCATATTAAACGCCTAAGAATGTACCTGACTAGTAAGTATCTTAAAACCTATGGATTGCTATGTCTCCGAAAGAGAATCAAGCATGTGTACAGGGGCATAAACGCAGCAGTGATAGGATTGGAGAGGTTCGGCGAGCAAATGAAGACCCTTTGAAGTCATATTGCATGGTACCCATTCCACGGGTTTCAACTACCCAGGTTTAAGGTATTCTTCCTTCAGCTAAAACATGCATGTGGAACCTAGAGTATGATCAACCATGTGATCGGGAGACGAGTTGAAATATGTCTCAGTTATCGTACCCTGGTACTCGGGTGCAACATTCCAGACACTTTACTAACACTCTCCCGACTTGGAGAGTCAGTCCCTTTAACCTCCTGATTGGCCCAGTTTGAAATTTCTGCGGAAGATGAACAGGAATAGCGAGAACCAATGAGAGGCTAGCTGGAGGTGTCTGGACGGGCAAATTTAACTCTCATTTTCCACCAGGAAGAGGAATTAACCAAAGGCTCAGCGTGCCCTGCCGGAACCAGATTAGGGCCTGAAGCCATCCTGTGGTGTTGCGGCCAGGTCACAAGAAAGCAAGTTGAAGAAAGGAGCTCAGGGGCACTGTAATTCACAAACCTGCAGAGTTATAAATGACAGCTATCGTCCAAAAATAGATTGAAGTAAGGCTGCCAAGAGGACTTGAAAGCGGGGCAGAATTGCAGGAAACCGATTTCAGGAGCTAGACTGGAATTGCATTGAAAGCATAGGAAAAGAGGCAGAATCTCCACAATGATGCACTTGGCCAAAAAGGGCGTATGCGTTTTTTCCTGAATATATTCAGGAAAAAACGCATACGCCCTTTTTGTCCAACCAAGCAAGCTTGCAAAGGAAATCTGCACTACAATGAAGTCTCACTTCCCCCCGGTCAAAAGGGCCATCTGAAAAAAGTGTAAAATCCAGAAAGGCAGGACAGGCCATGGAGACCTGGGAGCCTTGTTATGCTGATGGGCGGGATGTAAATTGCCAACAACCACTCGGGAGAAGTGTATGGTGTTTCCTGAAACATCTAAAAAACAAAGCAACAGAACCTAGGGCACTTCCACTTATGGTCCTATAGCTTAGGGAAATTAAAATCAAAAAGACACAGCCACCTCAAAGTTTGGAACGGCTCTGTTTACAAGAACCTCGTTTACAGTACAAGTTCAACATCGCAGAAAGTGAAAAATGGATAAAGAACTTGTGGTATTTACTTACAAAGCAATATCACTCAGCAATGAAATCTGTGTCATCAGGCCCTTAGCAGCACAATGAGTGGATTCAGGTATGATGATTCTAACTGAAATAAGTCACACAGAAAAAGAAACATCATAAGATATCAGTAATACACGGAATGTAAACTTGGCTACACAGGAACTGAATTACAGAACAGAACAGGGTCTCAAATTTAGAAAACCAACTTATGCTTGCTTAAGGGTAAAGGTGAGTTGTGGTGCTGCATAAAACCAGAGATTGAAATGAGCACAGATAAACTTCCTTAAGTCAAATATGGAATAGACAAGAGCTACTCCTTGCTCAACGAAATGGACTCAACACCGCATATTAAACGCCTAAGAATGTACCTGACTAGTAAGTATCTTAAAACCTATGGATTGCTATGTCTCCGAAAGAGAATCAAGCATGTGTACAGGGGCATAAACGCAGCAGTGATAGGATTGGAGAGGTTCGGTGAGCAAATGAAGACCCTTTGAAGTCATATTGCATCGTACCCATTCCACGGGTTTCAACTACCCAGGTTTAAGGTATTCTTCCTTCAGCTAAAACATGCATGTGGAACCTAGAGTATGATCAACCATGTGATCGGGAGACGTGTTCAAATATGTCTCAGTTTTCGTACCTGGTACTCGGGTGCAACATTCCAGACGCTTTACTAACACTCTCCCGACTTGGAGAGTCAGTCCCTTTAACCTCCTGTTTGGCCCAGTTTGCAATTTCTGCGGAAGATGAACAGGAATAGCGAGAACCAATGAGAGGCTAGCTGCAGGTGTCTGGACGGGCAAATTTAACTCTCATTTCCCACCAGGAAGAGGAAATAACCAAAGGCTCAGCGTGCCGTACCGGAAGCAGATTAGGGCCTGAAGCCATCCTCCGGTGTTGCGGCCAGCCCAAAATAAAGCGAGTTGAAGAAAGGAGCTCAGGGGCACTGTAATTCACAAACCTGCAGAGTTATAAATGACAGCTATCGTCCAAAAATAGACTGAAGTAAGGCTGCCAAGAGGACTTGAAAGTGGGGCAGAATTGCAGGAAACCGATTTCAGGAGGTAGACTGGAATTGCATTGAAAGCATAGGAAAAGAGGCAGAACGTCCACAATGATGCACTTGGCCAAAAAGGGCGTATGCGTTTTTTCCTGAATATATTCAGGAAAAAACGCATACGCGCTTTTTGTCCAACCAAGCAAGCTTGCAAAGGAAATCTGCACTACAATGAAGTCGCACTTCCCCCCGGTCAAAAGGGCCATCTGAAAAAAGTGTAAAATCCAGAAAGGCAGGACAGGCCATGGAGAACTGGGAGCCTTGTTATGCTGATGGGCGGGATGTAAATTGCCAACAACCACTAGGGAGAAGTGTATGGTGTTTCCTGAAACATCTAAAAAACAAAGCAACAGAACCTAGGGCACTTCCACTTATGGTCCTATAGCTTAGGGAAATTAAAATCAAAAAGACACAGCCACCCCAAAGTTTGGAACGGCTCTGTTTACAAGAACCTCGTTTACAGTACAAGTTCAACATCGCAGAAAGTGAAAAATGGATAAAGAAGTTGTGGTATTTACTTACAAAGCAATATCACTCAGCAATGAAATCTGTGTCATCAGGCCCTTAGCAGCACAATGAGTGGATTCAGGTATGATGATTCTAACTGAAATAAGTCACACAGAAAAAGAAACATCATAAGATATCAGTAATACACGGAATGTAAACTTGGCTACACAGGGACTGAATTATAGAACAGAACAGGGTCTCAAATTTAGAAAACCAACTTATGCTTGCTTAAGGGTAAAGGTGAGTTGGGGTGCTGCATAAAACCAGAGATTGAAATGAGCACAGATAAAGTTCCTTAAGCCAAATATGGAATAGACAAGAGCTACTCCTTGCTCAACGAAATGGACTCAACACCGCATATTAAACGCCTAAGAATGTACCTGACTAGTAAGTATCTTAAAACCTATGGATTGCTATGTCTCCGAAAGAGAATCAAGCATGTGTACAGGGGCATAAACGCAGCAGTGATAGGATTGGAGAGGTTCGGTGAGCAAATGAAGACCCTTTGAAGTCATATTGCATGGTACCCATTGCACGGGTCTTAACTCTCCAGGTTTAAGGTATTCTTCCTTCAGCTAAAATATGCATGTGGAACCCAAGTATGATCAACCATGTGAACGGGAGACGTGTTCAAATATGTCTCAGTTTTCCTCCCCTGGTACTCGGGTGCAACATTCCAGACGCTTTACTAACACTCTCCCCACTTGGAGAGTCAGCGCCTTTAACCTCCTGTTTGGCCCAGTTTGCAATTTCTGCGGAAGATGAACAGGAGTAGCGAGAACCAATGAGAGACTAGCTGGAGGTGTCTGGACGGGCAAATTTAACTCTCATTTCCCACCAGGAAGAGGAAATAACAAAAGGCTCAGCGTGCCATGCCGGAACCAGATTAGGGCCTGAAGCCAGCCTGCGGTGTTGCGGCCAGGTCACAAGAAAGCAAGTTGAAGAAAGGAGCTCAGGGGCACTATAATTCACAAACCTGCAGAGTTATAAATGACAGCTATCGTCCAAAAATAGACTGAAGTAAGGCTGCCAAGAGGACTTGAAAGCGGGGCAGAATTGCAGGAAACCGATTTCAGGAGTTAGACTGGAATTGCATTGAAAGCATAGGAAAAGAGGCAGAACGTCCACAATGATGCACTTGGCCAAAAAGGGCGTATGCGTTTTTTCCTGAATATATTCAGGAAAAAACGCATACGCCCTTTTTGGCCAACCAAGCAAGCTTGCAAAGGAAATCTGCACTACAAGGAAGTCTCACTTCCCCCCGGTCAAAAGGGCCATCTGAAAAAAGTGTAAATCCAGAAAGGCAGGACAGGCCATGGAGAACTGGGAGCCTTGTTATTGCTGATGGGCGGGATGTAAATTGCCAACAACCACTCGGGAGAAGTGTATGGTGTTTCCTGAAACATCTAAAAAACAAAGCAACAGAACCTAGGGCACTTCCACTTATGGTCCTATAGCTTAGGGAAATTAAAATCAAAAAGACACAGCCACCCCAAAGTTTGGAATGGCTCTGTTTACAAGAACCTCGTTTACAGTACAAGTTCAACATCGCAGAAAGTGAAAAATGGATAAAGAAGTTGTGGTATTTACTTACAAAGCAATATCACTCAGCAATGAAATCTGTGTCATCAGGCCCTTAGCGGCACAATGAGTGGATTCAGGTATGATGATTCTAACTGAAATAAGTCACACAGAAAAAGAAACATCATAAGATATCAGTAATACACGGAATGTAAACTTGGCTACACAGGAACTGAATTACAGAACAGAACAGGGTCTCAAATTTAGAAAACCAACTTATTCTTGCTTAAGGGTAAAGGTGAGTTGGGGTGCTGCATAAAACCAGAGATTGAAATGAGCACAGATAAAGTTCCTTAAGCCAAATATGGAATAGACAAGAGCTACTCCTTGCTCAACGAAATGGACTCAACACCCCATATTAAACGCCTAAGAATGTACCTGACTAGTAAGTATCTTAAAACCTATGGATTGCTATGTCTCCGAAAGAGAATCAAGCATGTGTACAGGGGCATAAACGCAGCAGTGATAGGATTGGAGAGGTTCGGTGAGCAAATGAAGACCCTTTGAAGTCATATTCCATGGTACCCATTCCACGGGTTTCAACTACCCAGGTTTAAGGTATTCTTCCTTCAGCTAAAACATGCATGTGGAACCTAGAGTATGATCAACCATGTGATCGGGAGACGTGTTCAAATATATCTCAGTTTTCCTCCACTGGTACTCGGGTGCAACATTCCAGACGCTTTACTAACACTCTCCCCACTTGGAGAGTCTGTCCCTTTAACCTCCTGTTTGGCCCAGTTTGCAATTTCTGCGGAAGATGAACAGGAATAGCGAGAACCAATGAGAGACTAGCTGGAGGTGTCTGGACGGGCAAATTTAACTCTCATTTCCCACCAGGAAGAGGAAATAACCAAAGGCTCAGTGTGCCGTACCGGAACCAGATTAGGGCCTGAAGCCATCCTGCGGTGTTGCGGCCAGGTCACAAGAAAGCGAGTTGAAGAAAGGAGCTCAGGGGCACTGTAATTCACAAACCTGCAGAGTTATAAATGACAGCTATCGTCCAAAAATAGACTGAAGTAAGGCTGCCAAGAGGACTTGAAAGCGGGGCAGAATTGCAGGAAACCGATTTCAGGAGGTAGACTGGAATTGCATTGAAAGCATAGGAAAAGAGGCAGAACGTCCACAATGATGCACTTGGCCAAAAAGGGCGTATGCGTTTTTTCCTGAATATATTCAGGAAAAAACGCATACGCCCTTTTTGGCCAACCAAGCAAGCTTGCAAAGGAAATCTGCACTACAATGAAGTCTCACTTCCCCCCGGTCAAAAGGGCCATCTGAAAAAAGTGTAAAATCCAGAAAGGCAACAGGCCATTGAGAACTGGGAGCCTTGTTATGCTGATGGGCGGGATGTAAATTGCCAACAGACACTTGGGAGAAGTGTATGGTGTTTCCTGAAACATCTAAAAAACAAAGCAACAGAGCCTAGGGCACTTCCACTTATGGTCCTATAGCTTAGGGAAATTAAAATCAAAAAGACACAGCCACCCCAAAGTTTGGACGGCTCTGTTTACAAGAACCTCATTTACAGTACAAGTTCAACATCGCAGAAAGTGAAAAATGGATAAAGAAGTTGTGGTATTCACTTACAAAGCAATATCACTCAGCAATGAAATCTATGTCATCAGGCCCTTAGCAGCACAATGAGTGGATTCAGGTATGATGATTCTAACTGAAATAAGTCACACAGAAAAAGAAACATCATAAGATATCAGTAATACACGGAATGTAAACTTGGCTACACAGGAACTGAATTACAGAACAGAACAGGGTCTCAAATTTAGAAAGACAACTTATGCTTGCTTAAGGGTAAAGGTGAGTTGGGGTGCTGCATAAAACCAGAGATTGAAATGAGCACAGATAAAGTTCCTTAAGCCAAATATGGAATAGACAAGAGCTACTCCTTGCTCAACGAAATGGACTCAACACCGCATATTAAACGCCTAAGAATGTACCTGACTTGTAAGTATCTTAAAACCTATGGATTGCTATGTCTCCGAAAGAGAATCAAGCATGTGTACAGGGGCATAAACGCAGCAGTGATAGGATTGGAGAGGTTCAGTGAGCAAATGAAGACCCTTTGAAGTCATATTGCATGGTACCCATTCCACGGCTTTCAACTACCCAGGTTTAAGGTATTCTTCCTTCAGCTAAAACAGGCATGTGGAACCTAGAGTATGATCAACCATGTGATCGGGAGACGTGTTCAAATATGTCTCAGTTTTCCTCCCCTGGTACTCGGGTGCAACATTCCAGACGCTTTACTAACACTCTCCCCACTTGGAGAGTCAGTCCGTTTAACCTCCTGTTTTGCCCAGTTTGCAATTTCTGCGGAAGATGAACAGGAACAGCGAGAACCAATGAGAGGCTAGCTGGAGGTGTCTGGACGGGCAAATTTAACTCTCATTTCCCACCAGGAAGAGGAATTAACCAAAGGCTCAGCGTGCCGTGCCGGAACCAGATTAGGGCCTGAAGCCATCCTGCGGTGTTGCGGCCAGCTCAAAAGAAAGCGAGTTGAAGAAAGGAGCTCAGGGGCACTGTAATTCACAAACCTGCAGAGTTATAAATGACAGCTATCGTCCAAAAATAGACTGAAGTAAGGCTGCCAAGAGGACTTGAAAGTGGGGCAGAATTGCAGGAAACCGATTTCAGGAGGTAGACTGGAATTGCATTGAAAGCATAGGAAAAGAGGCAGAACGTCCACAATGATGCACTTGGCCAAAAAGGGCGTATGCGTTTTTTCCTGAATATATTCAGGAAAAAACGCATACGCCCTTTTTGGCCAACCAAGCAAGCTTGCAAAGGAAATCTGCACTACAATGAAGCCTCACTTACCCCCGGTCAAAAGGGCCATCTGAAAAAAGTGTAAAATCCTGAAAGGCAGGACAGGCCATGGAGAACTGGGAGCCTTGTTATGCTGATGGGCGGGATGTAAATTGCCAACAGACACTCGGGAGAAGTGTATGGTGTTTCCTGAAACATCTAAAAAACAAAGCAACAGAGCCTAGGGCACTGCCACTTATGGCCCTATAGCTTAGGGAAATTAAAATCAAAAAGACACAGCCACCCCAAAGTTTGGGACGCCTCTGTTTACAAGAACCTCGTTTACAGTACAAGTTCAACATCACAGAAAGTGAAAAATGGATAAAGAAGTTGTGGTATTTACTTACAAAGCAATATCACTCAGCAATGAAATCTGTGTCATCAGGCCCTTAGCAGCACAATGAGTGGATTCAGGTATGATGATTCTAACTGAAATAAGTCACACAGAAAAAGAAACATCATAAGATATCAGTAATACACAGAATGTAAACTTGGCTACACAGGAACTGAATTACAGAACAGAACAGGGTCTCAAATTTAGAAAACCAACTTATGCTTGCTTAAGGGTAAAGGTGAGTTGGGGTGCTGCATAAAACCAGAGATTGAAATGAGCACAGATAAAGTTCCTTAAGTCAAATATGGAATAGACAAGAGCTACTCCTTGCTCAACGAAATGGACTCAACACCGCATATTAAACGCCTAAGAATGTACCTGAATAGTAAGTATCGTAAAACCTATGGATTGCTATGTCTCCAAAAGAGAATCAAGCATGTGTACAGGGGCATAAACGCAGCAGTGATAGGATTGGAGAGGTTCGGTGAGCAAATGAAGACCCTTTGAAGTCATATTGCATGGTACCCATTACACGGGTCTCAACTCTCCAGGTTTAAGGTATTCTTCCTTCAGCTAAAACATGCATGTGGAACCCAAGTATGATCAACCATGTGAACGGGAGACGTGTTCAAATATGTCTCAGTTTTCCTCCCCTGGTACTCGGGTGCAACATTCCAGACGCTTTACTAACACTCTCCCCACTTGGAGAGTCAGCGCCTTTAACCTCCTGTTTGGCCCAGTTTGCAATTTCTGCGGAAGATGAACAGGAATAGCGAGAACCAATGAGAGGCTAGCTGGAGGTGTCTGGACGGGCAAATTTAACTCTCATTTCCCACCAGGAAGAGGAAATAACCAAAGGCTCAGCGTGCCGTGCCGGAACCAGATTAGGGCCTGAAGCCATCCTGCGGTGTTGCGGCCAGCTCAAAAGAAAGCGAGTTGAAGAAAGGAGCTCAGGGGCACTGTAATTCACAAACCTGCAGAGTTATAAATGACAGCTATCATCCAAAAATAGACTGAAGTAAGGCTGCCAAGAGGACTTGAAAGCGGGGCAGAATTGCAGGAAACCGATTTCAGGAGGTAGACTGGAATTTCTTTGAAAGCATAGGAAAAGAGGCAGAACGTCCACAATGATGCACTTGGCCAAAAAGGGCGTATGCGTTTTTTCCTGAATATATTCAGGAAAAAACGCATACGCCCTTTTTGGCCAACCAAGCAAGCTTGCAAAGGAAATCTGCACTACAATGAAGTCTCACTTCCCCCCAGTCAAAAGGGCCATCTGAAAAAAGTGTAAAATCCAGAAAGGCAGGACAGGCCATGGAGAACTGGGAGCCTTGTTATGCTGATGGGCGGGATGTAAATTGCCAACAACCACTCGGGAGAAGTGTATGGTGTTTCCTGAAACATCTAAAAAACAAAGCAACAGAACCTAGGGCACTTCCACTTATGGTCCTATAGCTTAGGGAAATTAAAATCAAAAAGACACAGCCACCCCAAAGTTTGGAACGGCTCTGTTTACAAGAACCTCGATTACAGTACAAGTTCAACATCGCAGAAAGTGAAAAATGGATAAAGAAGTTGTGGTATTTACTTAAAAAGCAATATCACTCAGCAATGAAATCTGTGTCATCAGGCCCTTAGCAGCACAATGAGTGGATTCAGGTATGATGATTCTAACTGAAATAAGTCACACAGAAAAAGAAACATCATAAGATATCAGTAATACACGGAATGTAAACTTGGCTACACAGGAACTGAATTACAGAACAGAACAGGGTCTCAAATTTAGAAAACCAACTTATGCTTGCTTAAGGGTAAAGGTGAGTTGGGGTGCTGCATAAAACCAGAGATTGAAATGAGCACAGATAAAGTTCCTTAAGTCAAATATGGAATAGACAAGAGCTACTCCTTGCTCAACGAAATGGACTCAACACCGCATATTAAACGCCTAAGAATGTACCTGAATAGTAAGTATCGTAAAACCTATGGATTGCTATGTCTCCAAAAGAGAATCAAGCATGTGTACAGGGGCATAAACGCAGCAGTGATAGGATTGGAGAGGTTCGGTGAGCAAATGAAGACCCTTTGAAGTCATATTGCATGGTACCCATTACACGGGTCTCAACTCTCCAGGTTTAAGGTATTCTTCCTTCAGCTAAAACATGCATGTGGAACCCAAGTATGATCAACCATGTGAACGGGAGACGTGTTCAAATATGTCTCAGTTTTCCTCCCCTGGTACTCGGGTGCAACATTCCAGACGCTTTACTAACACTCTCCCCACTTGGAGAGTCAGCGCCTTTAACCTCCTGTTTGGCCCAGTTTGCAATTTCTGCGGAAGATGAACAGGAATAGCGAGAACCAATGAGAGGCTAGCTGGAGGTGTCTGGACGGGCAAATTTAACTCTCATTTCCCACCAGGAAGAGGAAATAACCAAAGGCTCAGCGTGCCGTGCCGGAACCAGATTAGGGCCTGAAGCCATCCTGCGGTGTTGCGGCCAGCTCAAAAGAAAGCGAGTTGAAGAAAGGAGCTCAGGGGCACTGTAATTCACAAACCTGCAGAGTTATAAATGACAGCTATCATCCAAAAATAGACTGAAGTAAGGCTGCCAAGAGGACTTGAAAGCGGGGCAGAATTGCAGGAAACCGATTTCAGGAGGTAGACTGGAATTTCTTTGAAAGCATAGGAAAAGAGGCAGAACGTCCACAATGATGCACTTGGCCAAAAAGGGCGTATGCGTTTTTTCCTGAATATATTCAGGAAAAAACGCATACGCCCTTTTTGGCCAACCAAGCAAGCTTGCAAAGGAAATCTGCACTACAATGAAGTCTCACTTCCCCCCAGTCAAAAGGGCCATCTGAAAAAAGTGTAAAATCCAGAAAGGCAGGACAGGCCATGGAGAACTGGGAGCCTTGTTATGCTGATGGGCGGGATGTAAATTGCCAACAACCACTCGGGAGAAGTGTATGGTGTTTCCTGAAACATCTAAAAAACAAAGCAACAGAACCTAGGGCACTTCCACTTATGGTCCTATAGCTTAGGGAAATTAAAATCAAAAAGACACAGCCACCCCAAAGTTTGGAACGGCTCTGTTTACAAGAACCTCGATTACAGTACAAGTTCAACATCGCAGAAAGTGAAAAATGGATAAAGAAGTTGTGGTATTTACTTAAAAAGCAATATCACTCAGCAATGAAATCTGTGTCATCAGGCCCTTAGCAGCACAATGAGTGGATTCAGGTATGATGATTCTAACTGAAATAAGTCACACAGAAAAAGAAACATCATAAGATATCAGTAATACACGGAATGTAAACTTGGCTACACAGGAACTGAATTACAGAACAGAACAGGGTCTCAAATTTAGAAAACCAACTTATGCTTGCTTAAGGGTAAAGGTGAGTTGGGGTGCTGCATAAAACCAGAGATTGAAATGAGCACAGATAAAGTTCCTTAAGCCAAATATGGAATAGACAAGAGCTACTCCTTGCTCAACGAAATGGACTCAACACCGCATATTAAACGCCTAAGAATGTACCTGACTAGTAAGTATCTTAAAACCTATGGATTGCTATGTCTCCGAAAGAGAATCAAGCATGTTTACAGGGGCATAAACGCAGCAGTGATAGGATTGGAGAGGTTCGGTGAGCAAATGAAGACCCTTTGAAGTCATATTGCATGGTACCCATTACACGGGTCTTAACTCTCCAGGTTTAAGGTATTCTTCCTTCAGCTAAAATATGCATGTGGAACCTAGAGTATGATCAACCATGTGATCGGGAGACGTGTTCAAATATGTCTCAGTTTTCGTACCCTGGTACTCGGGTGCAACATTCCAGACGCTTTACTAACACTCTCCCGACTTGGAGAGTCAGCGCCTTTAACCTCCTGTTTGGCCCAGTTTGCAATTTCTGCGGAAGATGAACAGGAATAGCGAGAACCAATGAGAGACTAGCTGGAGGTGTCTGGACGGGCAAATTTAACTCTCATTTCTCACCAGGAAGAGGAAATAACCAAAGGCTCAGCGTGCCGTGCTGGAACCAGATTAGGGCCTGAAGCCATCCTGCGGTGTTGCGGCCAGCTCAAAAGAAAGCGAGTTGAAGAAAGGAGCTCAGGGGCACTGTAATTCACAAACCTGCAGAGTTATAAATGACAGCTATCGTCCAAAAATAGACTGAAGTAAGGCTGCCAAGAGGACTTGAAAGCGGGGCAGAATTGCAGGAAACCAATTTCAGGAGGTAGACTGGAATTGCATTGAAAGCATAGGAAAAGAGGCAGAACGTCCACAATGATGCACTTGGCCAAAAAGGGCGTATGCGTTTTTTCCTGAATATATTCAGGAAAAAACGCATACGCCCTTTTTGGCCAACCAAGCAAGCTTGCAAAGGAAATCTGCACTACAATGAAGTCTCACTTCCCCCCGGTCAAAAGGGCCATCTGAGAAAAGTGTAAAATCCAGAAAGGCAGGACAGGCCATGGAGAACTGGGAGCCTTGTTATGCTGATGGGCGGGATGTAAATTGCCAACAACCACTCGGGAGAAGTTTATGGTGTTTCCTGAAACATCTAAAAAACAAAGCAACAGAACCTAGGGCACTTCCACTTATGGTCCTATAGCTTAGGGAAATTAAAATGAAAAAGACACAGCCACCCCAAAGTTTGGAACGGCTCTGTTTACAAGAACCTCGTTTACAGTACAAGTTCAACATCGCAGAAAGTGAAAAATGGATAAAGAACTTGTGGTATTTACTTACAAAGCAATATCACTCAGCAATGAAATCTGTGTCATCAGGCCCTTAGCAGCACAATGAGTGGATTCAGGTATGATGATTCTAACTGAAATAAGTCACACAAAAAAAGAAACATCATAAGATGTCAGTAATACACGGAATGTAAACTTGGCTACACAGGAACTGAATTACAGAACAGAACAAGGTCTCAAATTTAGAAAACCAACTTATTCTTGCTTAAGGGTAAAGGTGAGTTGGGGTGCTGCATAAAACCAGAGATTGAAATGAGCACAGATAAAGTTCCTTAAGCCAAATATGGAATGGACTAGAGCTACTCCTTGCTCAATGAAATGGACTCAACACCCCATATTAAACGCCTAAGAATGTACCTGACTAGTAAGTATCTTAAAACCTATGGATTGCTATGTCTCCGAAAGAGAATCAAGCATGTGTACAGGGGCATAAACGCAGCAGTGATAGGATTGGAGAGGTTCGGTGAGCAAATGAAGACCCTTTGAAGTCATATTGCATGGTACCCATTACACGGGTTTCAACTACCCAGGTTTAAGGTATTCTTCCTTCAGCTAAAACATGCATGTGGAACCTAGAGTATGATCAACCATGTGATCGGGAGACGTGTTCAAATATGTCTCAGTTTTCCTCCCCTGGTACTCGGGTGCAACATTCCAGAGGCTTTACTAACACTCTCCCGACTTGGAGAGTCAGTCCCTTTAACCTCCTGTTTGGCCCAGTTTGCAATTTCTGCGGAAGATGAACAGGAATAGCGAGAACCAATGAGAGACTAGCTGGAGGTGTCTGGACGGGCAAATTTAACTCTCATTTCCCACCAGGAAGAGGAAATAACCAAAGGCTCAGCGTGCCATACCGGAACCAGATTAGGGCCTGAAGCCATCCTGCGGTGTTGCGGCCAGCCCAAAAGAAAGCGAGTTGAAGAAAGGAGCTCAGGGGCACTGTAATTCACAAACCTGCAGAGTTATAAATGACAGCTATCGTCCAAAAATAGACTGAAGTAAGGCTGCCAAGAGGACTTGAAAGCGGGGCAGAATTGCAGGAATCCGATTTCAGGAGGTAGACTGGAATTGCATTGAAAGCATAGGAAAAGAGGCAGAACGTCCCCAATGATGCACTTGGCCAAAAAGGGCGTATGCGTTTTTTCCTGAATATATTCAGGAAAAAACGCATACGCCCTTTTTGGCCAACCAAGCAAGCTTGCAAAGGAAATCTGCACTACAATGAAGTCTCACTTCCCCCCGGTCAAAAGGGCCATCTGAAAAAAGTGTAAAATCCAGAAAGGCAGGACAGGCCATGGAGAACTGGGAGCCTTGTTATGCTGATGGGCGGGATGTAAATTGCCAACAACCACTCGGGAGAAGTGTATGGTGTTTCCTGAAACATCTAAAAAACAAAGCAACAGAACCTAGGGCACTTCCACTTATGGTCCTATAGCTTAGGGAAATTAAAATAAAAAAGACACAGCCACCCCAAAGTTTGGAACGGCTCTGTTTACAAGAACCTCGTTTACAGTACAAGTTCAACATCGCAGAAAGTGAAAAATGGATAAAGAAGTTGTGATATTTACTTACAAAGCAATATCACTCAGCAATGAAATCTGTGTCATCAGGCCCTTAGCAGCACAATGAGTGGATTCAGGTATGATGATTCTAACTGAAGTAAGTCACACAGAAAAAGAAACATCATAAGATATCAGTAATACACGGAATGTAAACTTGGCTACACAGGGACTGAATTACAGAACAGAACAGGGTCTCAAATTTAGAAAACCAACTTATGCTTGCTTAAGGGTAAAGGTGAGTTGGGGTGCTGCATAAAACCAGAGATTGAAATGAGCACAGATAAAGTTCCTTAAGTCAAATATGGAATAGACAAGAGCTACTCCTTGCTCAACGAAATGGACTCAACACCGCATATTAAACGCCTAAGAATGTACCTGACTAGTAAGTATCGTAAAACCTATGGATTGCTATGTCTCCAAAAGAGAATCAAGCATGTGTACAGGGGCATAAACGCAGCAGTGATAGGATTGGAGAGGTTCGGTGAGCAAATGAAGACCCTTTGAAGTCATATTGCATGGTACCCGTTCCACGGGTTTCAACTACCCAGGTTTAAGGTATTCTTCCTTCAGCTAAAACATGCATGTGGAACCTAGAGTATGATCAACCATGTGATCGGGAGACGTGTTCAAATATATCTCAGTTTTCCTCCACTGGTACTCGGGTGCAACATTCCAGACGCTTTACTAACACTCTCCCCACTTGGAGAGTCTGTCCCTTTAACCTCCTGTTTGGCCCAGTTTGCAATTTCTGCGGAAGATGAACAGGAATAGCGAGAACCAATGAGAGACTAGCTGGAGGTGTCTGGACGGGCAAATTTAACTCTCATTTCCCACCAGGAAGAGGAAATAACCAAAGGCTCAGCGTGCCGTACCGGAACCAGATTAGGGCCTGAAGCCATCCTGCGGTGTTGCGGCCAGCTCACAAGAAAGCGAGTTGAAGAAAGGAGCTCAGGGTCACTGTAATTCACAAACCTGCAGAGTTATAAATGACAGCTATCGTCCAAAAATATACTGAAGTAAGGCTGCCAAGAGGACTTTAAAGCGGGGCAGAATTGCAGGAAACCGATTTCAGGAGGTAGACTGGAATTGCATTGAAAGCATAGGAAAAGAGGCAGAACGTCCACAATGATGCACTTGGCCAAAAAGGGCGTATGCGTTTTTTCCTGAATATATTCAGGAAAAAACGCATACGCCCTTTTTGGCCAACCAAGCAAGCTTGCAAAGGAAATCTGCACTACAATGAAGTCTCACTTCCCCCCGGTCAAAAGGGCCATCTGAAAAAAGTGTAAAATCCAGAAAGGCAACAGGCCATTGAGAACTGGGAGCCTTGTTATGCTGATGGGCGGGATGTAAATTGCCAACAGACACTTGGGAGAAGTGTATGGTGTTTCCTGAAACATCTAAAAAACAAAGCAACAGAGCCTAGGGCACTTCCACTTATGGTCCTATAGCTTAGGGAAATTAAAATCAAAAAGACACAGCCACCCCAAAGTTTGGATGGCTCTGTTTACAAGAACCTCGTTTACAGTACAAGTTCAACATCGCAGAAAGTGAAAAATGGATAAAGAAGTTGTGGTATTCACTTACAAAGCAATATCACTCAGCAATGAAATCTATGTCATCAGGCCCTTAGCAGCACAATGAGTGGATTCAGGTATGATGATTCTAACTGAAGTAAGTCACACAGAAAAAGAAACATCATAAGATATCAGTAATACACGGAATGGAAACTTGGCTACACAGGAACTGAATTACAGAACAGAACAGGGTCTAAAATTTAGAAAGACAACTTATGCTTGCTTAAGGGTAAAGGTGAGTTGGGGTGCTGCATAAAACCAGAGATTGAAATGAGCACAGATAAAGTTCCTTAAGCCAAATATGGAATAGACAAGAGCTACTCCTTGCTCAACGAAATGGACTCAACACCGCATATTAAACGCCTAAGAATGTACCTGACTTGTAAGTATCTTAAAACCTATGGATTGCTATGTCTCCGAAAGAGAATCAAGCATGTGTACAGGGGCATAAACGCAGCAGTGATAGGAATGGAGAGGTTCGGTGAGCAAATGAAGACCCTTTGAAGTCATATTGCATGGTACCCATTACACGGGTCTCAACTCTCCAGGTTTAAGGTATTCTTCCTTCAGCTAAAACATGCATGTGGAACCCAAGTATGATCAACCATGTGAACGGGAGACGTGTTCAAATATGTCTCAGTTTTCCTCCCCTGGTACTCGGGTGCAACATTCCAGACGCTTTACTAACACTCTCCCGACCTGGAGAGTCAGCGCCTTTAACCTCCTGTTTGGCCCAGTTTGCAATTTCTGCGGAAGATGAACAGGAATAGCGAGAACCAATGAGAGGCTAGCTGGAGGTGTCTGGACGGGCAAATTTAACTCTCATTTCCCACCAGGAAGAGGAAATAACCAAAGGCTCAGCGTGCCGTACCGGAACCAGATTAGGGCCTGAAGCCATCCTGCGGTGTTGCGGCCAGCTCAAAAGAAAGCGAGTTGAAGAAAGGAGCTCAGGGGCACTGTAATTCACAAACCTGCAGAGTTATAAATGACAGCTATCGTCCAAAAATAGACTGAAGTAAGGCTGCCAAGAGGACTTGAAAGCGGGGCAGAATTGCAGGAAACCGATTTCAGGAGGTAGACTGGAATTGCATTGAAAGCATAGGAAAAGAGGCAGAACGTCCACAATGATGCACTTGGCCAAAAAGGGCGTATGCGTTTTTTCCTGAATATATTCAGGAAAAAATGCATACGCCCTTTTTGGCCAACCAAGCAAGCTTGCAAAGGAAATCTGCACTACAATGAAGTCTCACTTCCCCCCGGTCAAAAGGGCCATCTGAAAAAAGTGTAAAATCCAGAAAGGCAGGACAGGCCATGGAGAACTGGGAGCCTTGTTATGCTGATGGGCGGGATGTAAATTGCCAACAACCACTCGGGAGAAGTGTATGGTGTTTCCTGAAACATCTGAAAAACAAAGCAACAGAGCCTAGGGCACTTCCACTTATGGTCCTATAGCTTAGGGAAATTAAAATCAAAAAGACACAGCCACCCCAAAGTTTGGAACGGCTCTGTTTACAAGAACCTCGATTACAGTACAAGTTCAACATCGCAGAAAGTGAAAAATGGATAAAGAACTTGTGGTACTTACGTACAATGCAGTATCACTCAGCAATGAAATCTATGTCATCAGGCCCGTAGCAGCATAATGAGTAGATTCAGGTACGATGATTCTAACTGAAATAAGTCACACAGAAAAAGAAACATCATAAGATATCACTAATACACGGAATGTAAACTTGGCTACACAGGAACTGAATTCCAAAACAGAACAGGTTCTCAAATTTAGAAAACCAACTTATGCTTGCTTAAGGGGAAAGGTGAGTTGGGTTGCTGCATAAAACCAGAGATTGAAATGAGCACAGATAAAGTTCCTTAAGCCAAATATGGAAAAGACAAGAGCTACTCCTTGCTCAACGAAATAGACTCAACACCGCATATTAAACGCCTAAGAATGTACCTGACTAGTAAGTATCTTAAAACCTATGGATTGCTATGTCTCCAAAAGAGAATCAAGCATGTGTACAGGGACATAAACGCAGCAGTGATAGGATTGGAGAGGTTCGGTGAGCAAATGAAGACCCTTTGAAGTCATATTGCATGGTACGCATTCCACGGGTTTCAACTATCCAGGTTTAAGGTATTCTTCCTTCAGCTAAAACATGCATGTGGAACCTAGAGTATGATCAACCATGTGATCGGGAGACATGTTCAAATATGTCTCAGTTTTTGTACCCTGGTACTCGGGTGCAACATTCCAGACGCTTTACTAACACTCTCCCGACTTGGAGAGTCAGTCCCTTTAACCTCCTGTTTGGCCCCGTTTGCAATTTCTGCGGAACATGAACAGGAATAGCGAGAACCAATGAGAGGCTAGCTGGAGGTGTCTGGACGGGCAAATTTAACTCTCATTTCCCACCAGGAAGAGGAATTAACCAAAGGCTCAGCGTGCCGTGCCGGAACCAGATTAGGGCCTGAAGCCATCCTGCGGTGTTGCGGCCAGCTCAAAAGAAAGCGAGTTGAAGAAAGGAGCTCAGGGGCACTGTAATTCACAAACCTGCAGAGTTATAAATGACAGCTATCGTCCAAAAATATACTGAAGTAAGGCTGCCAAGAGGACTTTAAAGCGGGGCAGAATTGCAGGAAACCGATTTCAGGAGGTAGACTGGAATTGCATTGAAAGCATAGGAAAAGAGGCAGAACGTCCACAATGATGCACTTGGCCAAAAAGGGCGTATGCGTTTTTTCCTGAATATATTCAGGAAAAAACGCATACGCCCTTTTTGGCCAACCAAGCAAGCTTGCAAAGGAAATCTGCACTACAATGAAGTCTCACTTCCCCCCGGTCAAAAGGGCCATCTGAAAAAAGTGTAAAATCCAGAAAGGCAACAGGCCATTGAGAACTGGGAGCCTTGTTATGCTGATGGGCGGGATGTAAATTGCCAACAGACACTTGGGAGAAGTGTATGGTGTTTCCTGAAACATCTAAAAAACAAAGCAACAGAGCCTAGGGCACTTCCACTTATGGTCCTATAGCTTAGGGAAATTAAAATCAAAAAGACACAGCCACCCCAAAGTTTGGATGGCTCTGTTTACAAGAACCTCGTTTACAGTACAAGTTCAACATCGCAGAAAGTGAAAAATGGATAAAGAAGTTGTGGTATTCACTTACAAAGCAATATCACTCAGCAATGAAATCTATGTCATCAGGCCCTTAGCAGCACAATGAGTGGATTCAGGTATGATGATTCTAACTGAAGTAAGTCACACAGAAAAAGAAACATCATAAGATATCAGTAATACACGGAATGGAAACTTGGCTACACAGGAACTGAATTACAGAACAGAACAGGGTCTAAAATTTAGAAAGACAACTTATGCTTGCTTAAGGGTAAAGGTGAGTTGGGGTGCTGCATAAAACCAGAGATTGAAATGAGCACAGATAAAGTTCCTTAAGCCAAATATGGAATAGACAAGAGCTACTCCTTGCTCAACGAAATGGACTCAACACCGCATATTAAACGCCTAAGAATGTACCTGACTTGTAAGTATCTTAAAACCTATGGATTGCTATGTCTCCGAAAGAGAATCAAGCATGTGTACAGGGGCATAAACGCAGCAGTGATAGGAATGGAGAGGTTCGGTGAGCAAATGAAGACCCTTTGAAGTCATATTGCATGGTACCCATTACACGGGTCTCAACTCTCCAGGTTTAAGGTATTCTTCCTTCAGCTAAAACATGCATGTGGAACCCAAGTATGATCAACCATGTGAACGGGAGACGTGTTCAAATATGTCTCAGTTTTCCTCCCCTGGTACTCGGGTGCAACATTCCAGACGCTTTACTAACACTCTCCCGACCTGGAGAGTCAGCGCCTTTAACCTCCTGTTTGGCCCAGTTTGCAATTTCTGCGGAAGATGAACAGGAATAGCGAGAACCAATGAGAGGCTAGCTGGAGGTGTCTGGACGGGCAAATTTAACTCTCATTTCCCACCAGGAAGAGGAAATAACCAAAGGCTCAGCGTGCCGTACCGGAACCAGATTAGGGCCTGAAGCCATCCTGCGGTGTTGCGGCCAGCTCAAAAGAAAGCGAGTTGAAGAAAGGAGCTCAGGGGCACTGTAATTCACAAACCTGCAGAGTTATAAATGACAGCTATCGTCCAAAAATAGACTGAAGTAAGGCTGCCAAGAGGACTTGAAAGCGGGGCAGAATTGCAGGAAACCGATTTCAGGAGGTAGACTGGAATTGCATTGAAAGCATAGGAAAAGAGGCAGAACGTCCACAATGATGCACTTGGCCAAAAAGGGCGTATGCGTTTTTTCCTGAATATATTCAGGAAAAAATGCATACGCCCTTTTTGGCCAACCAAGCAAGCTTGCAAAGGAAATCTGCACTACAATGAAGTCTCACTTCCCCCCGGTCAAAAGGGCCATCTGAAAAAAGTGTAAAATCCAGAAAGGCAGGACAGGCCATGGAGAACTGGGAGCCTTGTTATGCTGATGGGCGGGATGTAAATTGCCAACAACCACTCGGGAGAAGTGTATGGTGTTTCCTGAAACATCTGAAAAACAAAGCAACAGAGCCTAGGGCACTTCCACTTATGGTCCTATAGCTTAGGGAAATTAAAATCAAAAAGACACAGCCACCCCAAAGTTTGGAACGGCTCTGTTTACAAGAACCTCGATTACAGTACAAGTTCAACATCGCAGAAAGTGAAAAATGGATAAAGAACTTGTGGTACTTACGTACAATGCAGTATCACTCAGCAATGAAATCTATGTCATCAGGCCCGTAGCAGCATAATGAGTAGATTCAGGTACGATGATTCTAACTGAAATAAGTCACACAGAAAAAGAAACATCATAAGATATCACTAATACACGGAATGTAAACTTGGCTACACAGGAACTGAATTCCAAAACAGAACAGGTTCTCAAATTTAGAAAACCAACTTATGCTTGCTTAAGGGGAAAGGTGAGTTGGGTTGCTGCATAAAACCAGAGATTGAAATGAGCACAGATAAAGTTCCTTAAGCCAAATATGGAAAAGACAAGAGCTACTCCTTGCTCAACGAAATAGACTCAACACCGCATATTAAACGCCTAAGAATGTACCTGACTAGTAAGTATCTTAAAACCTATGGATTGCTATGTCTCCAAAAGAGAATCAAGCATGTGTACAGGGACATAAACGCAGCAGTGATAGGATTGGAGAGGTTCGGTGAGCAAATGAAGACCCTTTGAAGTCATATTGCATGGTACGCATTCCACGGGTTTCAACTATCCAGGTTTAAGGTATTCTTCCTTCAGCTAAAACATGCATGTGGAACCTAGAGTATGATCAACCATGTGATCGGGAGACATGTTCAAATATGTCTCAGTTTTTGTACCCTGGTACTCGGGTGCAACATTCCAGACGCTTTACTAACACTCTCCCGACTTGGAGAGTCAGTCCCTTTAACCTCCTGTTTGGCCCAGTTTGCAATTTCTGCGGAACATGAACAGGAATAGCGAGAACCAATGAGAGGCTAGCTGGAGGTGTCTGGACGGGCAAATTTAACTCTCATTTCCCACCAGGAAGAGGAATTAACCAAAGGCTCAGCGTGCCGTGCCGGAACCAGATTAGGGCCTGAAGCCATCCTGCGGTGTTGCGGCCAGCTCAAAAGAAAGCGAGTTGAAGAAAGGAGCTCAGGGGCACTGTAATTCACAAACCTGCAGAGTTATAAATGACAGCTATCGTCCAAAAATAGACTGAAGTAAGGCTGCCAAGAGGACTTGAAAGCGGGGCAGAATTGCAGGAAACCGATTTCAGGAGGTAGACTGGAATTGCATTGAAAGCATAGGAAAAGAGGCAGAACGTCCACAATGATGCACTTGGCCAAAAAGGGCGTATGCATGTTTTCCTGAATATATTCAGGAAAAAACGCATACGCCCTTTTTGGCCAACCAAGCAAGCTTGCAAAGGAAATCTGCACTACAATGAAGTCTCACTTCCCCCCGGTCAAAAGGGCCATCTGAGAAAAGTGTAAAATCCAGAAAGGCAGGACAGGCCATGGAGAACTGGGAGCCTTGTTATGCTGATGGGCGGGATGTAAATTGCCAACAGACACTCGGGAGAAGTGTATGGTGTTTCCTGAAACATCTAAAAAACAAAGCAACAGAGCCTAGGGCACTGCCACTTATGGTCCTATAGCTTAGGGAAATTAAAATCAAAAAGACACAGCCACCCCAAAGTTTGGGACGCCTCTGTTTACAAGAACCTCGTTTACAGTACAAGTTCAACATCGCAGAAAGTGAAAAATGGATAAAGAACTTGTGGTATTTACTTACAAAGCAATATCACTCAGCAATGAAATCTGTGTCATCAGGCCCTTAGCAGCACAATGAGTGGATTCAGGTATGATGATTCTAACTGAAATAAGTCACACAAAAAAAGAAACATCATAAGATGTCAGTAATACACGGAATGTAAACTTGGCTACACAGGAACTGAATTACAGAACAGAACAAGGTCTCAAATTTAGAAAACCAACTTATTCTTGCTTAAGGGTAAAGGTGAGTTGGGGTGCTGCATAAAACCAGAGATTGAAATGAGCACAGATAAAGTTCCTTAAGCCAAATATGGAATGGACTAGAGCTACTCCTTGCTCAATGAAATGGACTCAACACCCCATATTAAACGCCTAAGAATGTACCTGACTAGTAAGTATCTTAAAACCTATGGATTGCTATGTCTCCGAAAGAGAATCAAGCATGTGTACAGGGGCATAAACGCAGCAGTGATAGGATTGGAGAGGTTCGGTGAGCAAATGAAGACCCTTTGAAGTCATATTGCATGGTACCCATTACACGGGTTTCAACTACCCAGGTTTAAGGTATTCTTCCTTCAGCTAAAACATGCATGTGGAACCTAGAGTATGATCAACCATGTGATCGGGAGACGTGTTCAAATATGTCTCAGTTTTCCTCCCCTGGTACTCGGGTGCAACATTCCAGAGGCTTTACTAACACTCTCCCGACTTGGAGAGTCAGTCCCTTTAACCTCCTGTTTGGCCCAGTTTGCAATTTCTGCGGAAGATGAACAGGAATAGCGAGAACCAATGAGAGACTAGCTGGAGGTGTCTGGACGGGCAAATTTAACTCTCATTTCCCACCAGGAAGAGGAAATAACCAAAGGCTCAGCGTGCCATACCGGAACCAGATTAGGGCCTGAAGCCATCCTGCGGTGTTGCGGCCAGCCCAAAAGAAAGCGAGTTGAAGAAAGGAGCTCAGGGGCACTGTAATTCACAAACCTGCAGAGTTATAAATGACAGCTATCGTCCAAAAATAGACTGAAGTAAGGCTGCCAAGAGGACTTGAAAGCGGGGCAGAATTGCAGGAATCCGATTTCAGGAGGTAGACTGGAATTGCATTGAAAGCATAGGAAAAGAGGCAGAACGTCCCCAATGATGCACTTGGCCAAAAAGGGCGTATGCGTTTTTTCCTGAATATATTCAGGAAAAAACGCATACGCCCTTTTTGGCCAACCAAGCAAGCTTGCAAAGGAAATCTGCACTACAATGAAGTCTCACTTCCCCCCGGTCAAAAGGGCCATCTGAAAAAAGTGTAAAATCCAGAAAGGCAGGACAGGCCATGGAGAACTGGGAGCCTTGTTATGCTGATGGGCGGGATGTAAATTGCCAACAACCACTCGGGAGAAGTGTATGGTGTTTCCTGAAACATCTAAAAAACAAAGCAACAGAACCTAGGGCACTTCCACTTATGGTCCTATAGCTTAGGGAAATTAAAATAAAAAAGACACAGCCACCCCAAAGTTTGGAACGGCTCTGTTTACAAGAACCTCGTTTACAGTACAAGTTCAACATCGCAGAAAGTGAAAAATGGATAAAGAAGTTGTGATATTTACTTACAAAGCAATATCACTCAGCAATGAAATCTGTGTCATCAGGCCCTTAGCAGCACAATGAGTGGATTCAGGTATGATGATTCTAACTGAAGTAAGTCACACAGAAAAAGAAACATCATAAGATATCAGTAATACACGGAATGTAAACTTGGCTACACAGGGACTGAATTACAGAACAGAACAGGGTCTCAAATTTAGAAAACCAACTTATGCTTGCTTAAGGGTAAAGGTGAGTTGGGGTGCTGCATAAAACCAGAGATTGAAATGAGCACAGATAAAGTTCCTTAAGTCAAATATGGAATAGACAAGAGCTACTCCTTGCTCAACGAAATGGACTCAACACCGCATATTAAACGCCTAAGAATGTACCTGACTAGTAAGTATCGTAAAACCTATGGATTGCTATGTCTCCAAAAGAGAATCAAGCATGTGTACAGGGGCATAAACGCAGCAGTGATAGGATTGGAGAGGTTCGGTGAGCAAATGAAGACCCTTTGAAGTCATATTGCATGGTACCCGTTCCACGGGTTTCAACTACCCAGGTTTAAGGTATTCTTCCTTCAGCTAAAACATGCATGTGGAACCTAGAGTATGATCAACCATGTGATCGGGAGACGTGTTCAAATATATCTCAGTTTTCCTCCACTGGTACTCGGGTGCAACATTCCAGACGCTTTACTAACACTCTCCCCACTTGGAGAGTCTGTCCCTTTAACCTCCTGTTTGGCCCAGTTTGCAATTTCTGCGGAAGATGAACAGGAATAGCGAGAACCAATGAGAGACTAGCTGGAGGTGTCTGGACGGGCAAATTTAACTCTCATTTCCCACCAGGAAGAGGAAATAACCAAAGGCTCAGCGTGCCGTACCGGAACCAGATTAGGGCCTGAAGCCATCCTGCGGTGTTGCGGCCAGCTCACAAGAAAGCGAGTTGAAGAAAGGAGCTCAGGGTCACTGTAATTCACAAACCTGCAGAGTTATAAATGACAGCTATCGTCCAAAAATATACTGAAGTAAGGCTGCCAAGAGGACTTGAAAGCGGGGCAGAATTGCAGGAAACCGATTTCAGGAGGTAGACTGGAATTGCATTGAAAGCATAGGAAAAGAGGCAGAACGTCCACAATGATGCACTTGGCCAAAAAGGGCGTATGCGTTTTTTCCTGAATATATTCAGGAAAAAACGCATACGCCCTTTTTGGCCAACCAAGCAAGCTTGCAAAGGAAATCTGCACTACAATGAAGTCTCACTTCCCCCCGGTCAAAAGGGCCATCTGAAAAAAGTGTAAAATCCAGAAAGGCAACAGGCCATTGAGAACTGGGAGCCTTGTTATGCTGATGGGCGGGATGTAAATTGCCAACAGACACTTGGGAGAAGTGTATGGTGTTTCCTGAAACATCTAAAAAACAAAGCAACAGAGCCTAGGGCACTTCCACTTATGGTCCTATAGCTTAGGGAAATTAAAATCAAAAAGACACAGCCACCCCAAAGTTTGGATGGCTCTGTTTACAAGAACCTCGTTTACAGTACAAGTTCAACATCGCAGAAAGTGAAAAATGGATAAAGAAGTTGTGGTATTCACTTACAAAGCAATATCACTCAGCAATGAAATCTATGTCATCAGGCCCTTAGCAGCACAATGAGTGGATTCAGGTATGATGATTCTAACTGAAGTAAGTCACACAGAAAAAGAAACATCATAAGATATCAGTAATACACGGAATGGAAACTTGGCTACACAGGAACTGAATTACAGAACAGAACAGGGTCTAAAATTTAGAAAGACAACTTATGCTTGCTTAAGGGTAAAGGTGAGTTGGGGTGCTGCATAAAACCAGAGATTGAAATGAGCACAGATAAAGTTCCTTAAGCCAAATATGGAATAGACAAGAGCTACTCCTTGCTCAACGAAATGGACTCAACACCGCATATTAAACGCCTAAGAATGTACCTGACTTGTAAGTATCTTAAAACCTATGGATTGCTATGTCTCCGAAAGAGAATCAAGCATGTGTACAGGGGCATAAACGCAGCAGTGATAGGAATGGAGAGGTTCGGTGAGCAAATGAAGACCCTTTGAAGTCATATTGCATGGTACCCATTACACGGGTCTCAACTCTCCAGGTTTAAGGTATTCTTCCTTCAGCTAAAACATGCATGTGGAACCCAAGTATGATCAACCATGTGAACGGGAGACGTGTTCAAATATGTCTCAGTTTTCCTCCCCTGGTACTCGGGTGCAACATTCCAGACGCTTTACTAACACTCTCCCGACCTGGAGAGTCAGCGCCTTTAACCTCCTGTTTGGCCCAGTTTGCAATTTCTGCGGAAGATGAACAGGAATAGCGAGAACCAATGAGAGGCTAGCTGGAGGTGTCTGGACGGGCAAATTTAACTCTCATTTCCCACCAGGAAGAGGAAATAACCAAAGGCTCAGCGTGCCGTACCGGAACCAGATTAGGGCCTGAAGCCATCCTGCGGTGTTGCGGCCAGCTCAAAAGAAAGCGAGTTGAAGAAAGGAGCTCAGGGGCACTGTAATTCACAAACCTGCAGAGTTATAAATGACAGCTATCGTCCAAAAATAGACTGAAGTAAGGCTGCCAAGAGGACTTGAAAGCGGGGCAGAATTGCAGGAAACCGATTTCAGGAGGTAGACTGGAATTGCATTGAAAGCATAGGAAAAGAGGCAGAACGTCCACAATGATGCACTTGGCCAAAAAGGGCGTATGCGTTTTTTCCTGAATATATTCAGGAAAAAATGCATACGCCCTTTTTGGCCAACCAAGCAAGCTTGCAAAGGAAATCTGCACTACAATGAAGTCTCACTTCCCCCCGGTCAAAAGGGCCATCTGAAAAAAGTGTAAAATCCAGAAAGGCAGGACAGGCCATGGAGAACTGGGAGCCTTGTTATGCTGATGGGCGGGATGTAAATTGCCAACAACCACTCGGGAGAAGTGTATGGTGTTTCCTGAAACATCTGAAAAACAAAGCAACAGAGCCTAGGGCACTTCCACTTATGGTCCTATAGCTTAGGGAAATTAAAATCAAAAAGACACAGCCACCCCAAAGTTTGGAACGGCTCTGTTTACAAGAACCTCGTTTACAGTACAAGTTCAACATCGCAGAAAGTGAAAAATGGATAAAGAACTTGTGGTACTTACGTACAATGCAGTATCACTCAGCAATGAAATCTATGTCATCAGGCCCGTAGCAGCATAATGAGTAGATTCAGGTACGATGATTCTAACTGAAATAAGTCACACAGAAAAAGAAACATCATAAGATATCACTAATACACGGAATGTAAACTTGGCTACACAGGAACTGAATTCCAAAACAGAACAGGTTCTCAAATTTAGAAAACCAACTTATGCTTGCTTAAGGGGAAAGGTGAGTTGGGTTGCTGCATAAAACCAGAGATTGAAATGAGCACAGATAAAGTTCCTTAAGCCAAATATGGAAAAGACAAGAGCTACTCCTTGCTCAACGAAATAGACTCAACACCGCATATTAAACGCCTAAGAATGTACCTGACTAGTAAGTATCTTAAAACCTATGGATTGCTATGTCTCCAAAAGAGAATCAAGCATGTGTACAGGGACATAAACGCAGCAGTGATAGGATTGGAGAGGTTCGGTGAGCAAATGAAGACCCTTTGAAGTCATATTGCATGGTACGCATTCCACGGGTTTCAACTATCCAGGTTTAAGGTATTCTTCCTTCAGCTAAAACATGCATGTGGAACCTAGAGTATGATCAACCATGTGATCGGGAGACATGTTCAAATATGTCTCAGTTTTTGTACCCTGGTACTCGGGTGCAACATTCCAGACGCTTTACTAACACTCTCCCGACTTGGAGAGTCAGTCCCTTTAACCTCCTGTTTGGCCCAGTTTGCAATTTCTGCGGAACATGAACAGGAATAGCGAGAACCAATGAGAGGCTAGCTGGAGGTGTCTGGACGGGCAAATTTAACTCTCATTTCCCACCAGGAAGAGGAATTAACCAAAGGCTCAGCGTGCCGTGCCGGAACCAGATTAGGGCCTGAAGCCATCCTGCGGTGTTGCGGCCAGCTCAAAAGAAAGCGAGTTGAAGAAAGGAGCTCAGGGGCACTGTAATTCACAAACCTGCAGAGTTATAAATGACAGCTATCGTCCAAAAATAGACTGAAGTAAGGCTGCCAAGAGGACTTGAAAGCGGGGCAGAATTGCAGGAAACCGATTTCAGGAGGTAGACTGGAATTGCATTGAAAGCATAGGAAAAGAGGCAGAACGTCCACAATGATGCACTTGGCCAAAAAGGGCGTATGCATGTTTTCCTGAATATATTCAGGAAAAAACGCATACGCCCTTTTTGGCCAACCAAGCAAGCTTGCAAAGGAAATCTGCACTACAATGAAGTCTCACTTCCCCCCGGTCAAAAGGGCCATCTGAGAAAAGTGTAAAATCCAGAAAGGCAGGACAGGCCATGGAGAACTGGGAGCCTTGTTATGCTGATGGGCGGGATGTAAATTGCCAACAGACACTCGGGAGAAGTGTATGGTGTTTCCTGAAACATCTAAAAAACAAAGCAACAGAGCCTAGGGCACTGCCACTTATGGTCCTATAGCTTAGGGAAATTAAAATCAAAAAGACACAGCCACCCCAAAGTTTGGGACGCCTCTGTTTACAAGAACCTCGTTTACAGTACAAGTTCAACATCGCAGAAAGTGAAAAATGGATAAAGAAGTTGTGGTATATACTTACAAAGCAATATCACTCAGCAATGAAATCTGTGTCATCAGGCCCTTAGCAGCACAATGAGTGGATTCAGGTATGATGATTCTAACTGAAATAAGTCACACAGAAAAAGAAACATCATAAGATATCAGTAATACACGGAATGGAAACTTGGCTACACAGGAACTGAATTACAGAACAGAACAGGATCTCAAATTTAGAAAACCAACTTATTCTTGCTTAAGGGTAAAGGTGAGTTGGGGTGCTGCATAAAACCAGAGATTGAAATGAGCACAGATAAAGTTCCTTAAGCCAAATATGGAATAGACAAGAGCTACTCCTTGCTCAACGAAATGGACTCAACACCCCATATTAAACGCCTAAGAATGTACCTGACTAGTAAGTATCTTAAAACCTATGGATTGCTATGTCTCCGAAAGAGAATCAAGCATGTGTACAGGGGCATAAACGCAGCAGTGATAGGATTGGAGAGGTTCGGTGAGCAAATGAAGACCCTTTGAAGTCATATTGCATGGTACCGATTCCACGGGTTTCAACTACCCAGGTTTTAGGTATTCTTCCTTCAGCTAAAACATGCATGTGGAACCCAGAGTATGATCAACCATGTGATCGGGAGACGTGTTCAAATATGTGTCAGTTTTCCTCCCCTGGTACTCGGGTGCAACATTCCAGATGCTTTACTAACTCTCTCCCCACTTGGAGAGTCAGCGCCTTTAACCTCCTGTTTGGCACAGTTTGCAATTTCTGCGGAAGATGAACAGGAATAGCGAGAACCAATGAGAGGCTAGCTGGAGGTGTCTGGACGGGCAAATTTAACTCTCATTTCCCACCAGGAAGAGGAAATAACCAAAGGCTCAGCGTGCCGTACCGGAACCAGATTAGGGCCTGAAGCCATCCTGCGGTGTTGCGGCCAGCTCAAAAGAAAGCGAGTTGAAGAAAGGAGCTCAGGGGCACTGTAATTCACAAACCTGCAGAGTTATAAATGACAGCTATCGTCCAAAAATAGACTGAAGTAAGGCTGCCAAGAGGACTTGAAAGCGGGGCAGAATTGCAGGAAACCGATTTCAGGAGGTAGACTGGAATTGCATTGAAAGCATAGGAAAAGAGGCAGAACGTCCACAATGATGCACTTGGCCAAAAAGGGCGTATGCGTGTTTTCCTGAATATATTCAGGAAAAAACGCATACGCCCTTTTTGGCCAACCAAGCAAGCTTGCAAAGGAAATCTGCACTACAATGAAGTCTCACTTCCCCCCGGTCAAAAGGGCCATCTGAAAAAAGTGTAAAATCCAGAAAGGCAGGACAGGCCATGGAGAACTGGGAGCCTTGTTATGCTGATGGGCGGGATGTAAATTGCCAACAACCACTCGGGAGAAGTGTATGGTGTTTCCTGAAACATCTAAAAAACAAAGCAACAGAACCTAGGGCACTTCCACTTATGGTCCTATAGCTTAGGGAAATTAAAATCAAAAAGACACAGCCACCCCAAAGTTTGGAACGGCTCTGTTTACAAGAACCTCGTTTACAGTACAAGTTCAACATCGCAGAAAGTGAAAAATGGATAAAGAAGTTGTGGTATTCACTTACAAAGCAATATCACTCAGCAATGAAATCTGTGTCATCAGTCCCTTAGCAGCACAATGAGTGGATTCAGGTATGATGATTCTAACTGAAATAAGTCACACAGAAAAAGAAACATCATAAGATATCAGTAATACACGGAATGGAAACTTGGCTACACAGGAACTGAATTACAGAACAGAACAGGGTCTCAAATTTAGAAAACCAACTTATGCTTGCTTAAGGGTAAAGGTGAGTTGGGGTGCTGCATAAAACCAGAGATTGAAATGAGCACAGATAAAGTTCCTTAAGCCAAATATGGAATAGACAAGAGCTACTCCTTGCTCAACTAAATGGACTCAACACCCCATATTAAACGCCTAAGAATGTTCCTGACTAGTAAGTATCTTAAAACCTATGGATTGCTATGTCTCCGAAAGAGAATCAAGCATGTGTACAGGGGCATAAACGCAGCAGTGATAGGATTGGAGAGGTTCGGTGAGCAAATGAAGACCCTTTGAAGTCATATTGCATGGTACCCATTCCACGGGTTTCAACTACCCAGGTTTAAGGTATTCTTCCTTCAGCTAAAACATGCATGTGGAACCTAGAGTATGATCAACCATGTGATCGGGAGACGTGTTCAAATATGTCTCAGTTTTCGTACCCTGGTACTCGGGTGCAACATTCCAGACGCTTTACTAACACTCTCCCGACTTGGAGAGTCAGTCCCTTTAACCTCCTGTTTGGCCCAGTTTGCAATTTCTGCGGAAGATGAACAGGAATAGCGAGAACCAATGAGAGGCTAGCTGGAGGTGTCTGGACGGGCAAATTTAACTCTCATTTCCCACCAGGAAGAGGAATTAACCAAAGGCTCAGCGTGCCGTGCCGGAACCAGATTAGGGCCTGAAGCCATCCTGCGGTGTTGCGGCCAGCTCAAAAGAAAGCGAGTTGAAGAAAGGAGCTCAGGGGCACTGTAATTCACAAACCTGCAGAGTTATAAATGACAGCTATCGTCCAAAAATAGACTGAAGTAAGGCTGCCAAGAGGACTTGAAAGCGGGGCAGAATTACAGGAAACCGATTTCAGGAGGTAGACTGGAATTGCATTGAAAGCATAGGAAAAGAGGCAGAACGTCCACAATGATGCACTTGGCCAAAAAGGGCGTATGCATGTTTTCCTGAATATATTCAGGAAAAAACGCATACGCCCTTTTTGGCCAACCAAGCAAGCTTGCAAAGGAAATCTGCACTACAATGAAGTCTCACTTCCCCCCGGTCAAAAGGGCCATCTGAGAAAAGTGTAAAATCCAGAAAGGCAGGACAGGCCATGGAGAACTGGGAGCCTTGTTATGCTGATGGGCGGGATGTAAATTGCCAACAGACACTCGGGAGAAGTGTATGGTGTTTCCTGAAACATCTAAAAAACAAAGCAACAGAGCCTAGGGCACTGCCACTTATGGTCCTATAGCTTAGGGAAATTAAAATCAAAAAGACACAGCCACCCCAAAGTTTGGGACGCCTCTGTTTACAAGAACCTCGTTTACAGTACAAGTTCAACATCGCAGAAAGTGAAAAATGGATAAAGAAGTTGTGGTATTTACTTACAAAGCAATATCACTCAGCAATGAAATCTGTGTCATCAGGCCCTTAGCAGCACAATGAGTGGATTCAGGTATGATGATTCTAACTGAAATAAGTCACACAGAAAAAGAAACATCATAAGATATCAGTAATACACGGAATGTAAACTTGGCTACACAGGAACTGAATTACAGAACAGAACAGGGTCTCAAATTTAGAAAACCAACTTATGCTTGCTTAAGGGTAAAGGTGAGTTGGGGTGCTGCATAAAACCAGAGATTGAAATGAGCACAGATAAAGTTCCTTAAGTCAAATATGGAATAGACAAGAGCTACTCCTTGCTCAACGAAATGGACTCAACACCGCATATTAAACGCCTAAGAATGTACCTGACTAGTAAGTATCTTAAAACCTATGGATTGCTATGTCTCCGAAAGAGAATCAAGCATGTGTACAGGGGCATAAACGCAGCAGTGATAGGATTGGAGAGGTTCGGTGAGCAAATGAAGACCCTTTGAAGTCATATTGCATGGTACCCATTCCACGGGTTTCAACTACCCAGGTTTAAGGTATTCTTCCTTCAGCTAAAACATGCATGTGGAACCTAGAGTATGATCAACCATGTGATCGGGAGACGTGTTCAAATATGTCTCAGTTTTCGTACCCTGGTACTCGGGTGCAACATTCCAGACGCTTTACTAACACTCTCCCGACTTGGAGAGTCAGTCCCTTTAACCTCCTGTTTGGCCCAGTTTGCAATTTCTGCGGAAGATGAACAGGAATAGCGAGAACCAATGAGAGACTAGCTGGAGGTGTCTGGACGGGAAAATTTAACTCTCATTTCCCACCAGGAAGAGGAATTAACCAAAGGCTCAGCGTGCTGTGCCGGAACCAGATTAGGGCCTGAAGCCATGCTGCGGTGTTGCGGCCAGGTCACAAGAAAGCGAGTTGAAGAAAGGAGCTCAGGGGCACTGTAATTCACAAACCTGCAGAGTTATAAATGACAGCTATCGTCCAAAAATAGACTGAAGTAAGGCTGCCAAGAGGACTTGAAAGTGGGGCAGAATTGCAGGAAACCGATTTCAGGAGGTAGACTGGAATTGCATTGAAAGCATAGGAAAAGAGGCAGAACGTCCACAATGATGCACTTGGCCAAAAAGGGCGTATGCGTTTTTTCCTGAATATATTCAGGAAAAAACGCATACGCCCTTTTTGGCCAACCAAGCAAGCTTGCAAAGGAAATCTGCACTACAATGAAGTCTCACTTCCCCCCGGTCAAAAGGGCCATCTGAAAAAAGTGTAAAATCCAGAAAGGCAACAGGCCTTTGAGAACTGGGAGCCTTGTTATGCTGATGGGCGGGATGTAAATTGCCAACAGACACTTGGGAGAAGTGTATGGTGTTTCCTGAAACATCTAAAAAACAAAGCAACAGAACCTAGGGCACTTCCACGTATGGTCCTATAGCTTAGGGAAATTAAAATCAAAAAGACACAGCCACCCTAAAGTTTGGAACGGCTCTGTTTACAAGAACCTCGTTTACAGTACAAGTTCAACATCGCAGAAAGTGAAAAACGGATAAAGTACTTGTGGTACTTACGTACAATGCAGTATCACTCAGCAATGAAATCTATGTCATCAGGCCCGTAGCAGCATAATGAGTAGATTCAGGTACGATGATTCTAACTGAAATAAGTCACACAGAAAAAGAAACATCATAAGATATCACTAATACACGGAATGTAAACTTGGCTACACAGGAACTGAATTCCAAAACAGAACAGGTTCTCAAATTTAGAAAACCAACTTATGCTTGCTTAAGGGGAAAGGTGAGTTGGGTTGCTGCATAAAACCAGAGATTGAAATGAGCACAGATAAAGTTCCTTAAGCCAAATATGGAATAGACAAGAGCTACTCCTTGCTCAATGAAATGGATTCAACACCGCATATTAAACGCCTAAGAATGTACCTGACTAGTAAGTATCTTAAAACCTATGGATTGCTATGTCTCCGAAAGAGAATCAAGCATGTGTACAGGGGCATAAACGCAGCAGTGATAGGATTGGAGAGGTTCGGTGAGCAAATGAAGACCCTTTGAAGTCATATTGCATGGTACCCATTCCACGGGTTTCAACTACCCAGGTTTAAGGTATTCTTCCTTCAGCTAAAACATGCATGTGGAACCTAGAGTATGATCAACCATGTGATCGGGAGACGTGTTCAAATATGTCTCAGTTTTCGTACCCTGGTACTCGGGTGCAACATTCCAGACGCTTTACTAACACTCTCCCGACTTGGAGAGTCAGTCCCTTTAACCTCCTGTTTGGCCCAGTTTGCAATTTCTGCGGAAGATGAACAGGAATAGCGAGAACCAATGAGAGGCTAGCTGGAGGTGTCTGGACGGGCAAATTTAACTCTCATTTCCCACCAGGAAGAGGAATTAACCAAATGCTCAGCGTGCCGTGCCGGAACCAGATTAGGGCCTGAAGCCATCCTGCGGTGTTGCGACCAGCTCAAAAGAAAGCGAGTTGAAGAAAGGAGCTCAGGGGCACTGTAATTCACAAACCTGCAGAGTTATAAATGACAGCTATCGTCCAAAAATAGACTGAAGTAAGGCTGCCAAGAGGACTTGAAAGCGGGGCAGAATTGCAGGAAACCGATTTCAGGAGGTAGACTGGAATTGCATTGAAAGCATAGGAAAAGAGGCAGAACGTCCACAATGATGCACTTTGCCAAAAAGGGCGTATGCATGTTTTCCTGAATATATTCAGGAAAAAACGCATACGCCCTTTTTGGCCAACCAAGCAAGCTTGCAAAGGAAATCTGCACTACAATGAAGTCTCACTTCCCCCCGGTCAAAAGGGCCATCTGAAAAAAGTGTAAAATCCAGAAAGGCAGCACAGGCCATGGAGAACTGGGAGCCTTGTTATGCTGATGGGCGGGATGTAAATTGCCAACAGACACTCGGGAGAAGTGTATGGTGTTTCCTGAAACATCTAAAAAACAAAGCAACAGAGCCTAGGGCACTGCCACTTATGGTCCTATAGCTTAGGGAAATTAAAATAAAAAAGACACAGCCACCCCAAAGTTTGGGACGCCTCTGTTTACAAGAACCTCGTTTACAGTACAAGTTCAACATCGCAGAAAGTGAAAAATGGAGAAAGAAGTTGTGGTATTTACTTACAAAGCAATATCACTCAGCAATGAAATCTGTGTCATCAGGCCCTTAGCAGCACAATGAGTGGATTCAGGTATGATGATTCTAACTGAAATAAGTCACACAGAAAAAGAAACATCATAAGATATCAGTAATACACGGAATGTAAACTTGGCTACACAGGAACTGAATTACAGAACAGAACAGGGTCTCCAATTTAGAAAACCAACTTATGCTTGCTTAAGGGGAAAGGTGAGTTGGGCTGCTGCATAAAACCAGAGATTGAAATGAGCACAGATAAAGTTCCTTAAGTCAAATATGGAATAGACAACAGCTACTCCTTGCTCAACGAAATGGACTCAACACCCCATATTAAACGCCTAAGAATGTACCTGACTAGTAAGTATCGTAAAACCTATGGATTGCTATGTCTCCGAAAGAGAATCAAGCATGTGTACAGGGGCATAAACGCAGCAGTGATAGGATTGGAGAGGTTCGGTGAGCAAATGAAGACCCTTTGAAGTCATATTGCATGGTACCCATTACACGGGTCTCAACTCTCCAGGTTTAAGGTATTCTTCCTTCAGCTAAAACATGCATGTGGAACCCAAGTATGATCAACCATGTGAACGGGAGACGTGTTCAAATATGTCTCAGTTTTCCTCCCCTGGTACTCGGGTGCAACATTCCAGACGCTTTACTAACACTCTCCCCACTTGGAGAGTCAGCGCCTTTAACCTCCTGTTTGGCCCAGTTTGCAATTTCTGCGGAAGATGAACAGGAATAGCGAGAACCAATGAGAGGCTAGCTGGAGGTGTCTGGACGGGCAAATTTAACTCTCATTTCCCACCAGGAAGAGGAAATAACCAAAGGCTCAGCGTGCCGTACCGGAACCAGATTAGGGCCTGAAGCCATCCTGCGGTGTTGCGGCCAGGTCACAAGAAAGCGAGTTGAAGAAAGGAGCTCAGGGGCACTGTAATTCACAAACCTGCAGAGTTATAAATGACAGCTATCGTCCAAAAATAGACTGAAGTAAGGCTGCCAAGAGGACTTGAAAGCGGGGCAGAATTGCAGGAAACCGATTTCAGGAGGTAGACTGGAATTGCATTGAAAGCATAGGAAAAGAGGCAGAACGTCCACAATGATGCACTTGGCCAAAAAGGGCGTATGCGTTTTTTCCTGAATATATTCAGGAAAAAACGCATACGCCCTTTTTGGCCAACCAAGCAAGCTTGCAAAGGAAATCTGCACTACAATGAAGTCTCACTTCCCCCCGGTCAAAAGGGCCATCTGAAAAAAGTGTAAAATCCAGAAAGGCAGGACAGGCCATGGAGAACTGGGAGCCTTGTTATGCTGATGGGCGGGATGTAAATTGCCAACAACCACTCGGGAGAAGTGTATGGTGTTTCCTGAAACATCTAAAAAACAAAGCAACAGAACCTAGGGCACTTCCACTTATGGTCCTATAGCTTAGGGAAATTAAAATCAAAAAGACACAGCCACCCCAAAGTTTGGAACGGCTCTGTTTACAAGAACCTCGTTTACAGTACAAGTTCAACATCGCAGAAAGTGAAAAATGGATAAAGAAGTTGTGGTATTCACTTACAAAGCAATATCACTCAGCAATGAAATCTGTGTCATCAGTCCCTTAGCAGCACAATGAGTGGATTCAGGTATGATGATTCTAACTGAAATAAGTCACACAGAAAAAGAAACATCATAAGATATCAGTAATACACGGAATGGAAACTTGGCTACACAGGAACTGAATTACAGAACAGAACAGGGTCTCAAAATTAGAAAACCAACTTATCCTTGCTTAAGAGTAACGGTGAGTTGGGGTGCTGCATAAAACCAGAGATTGAAATGAGCACAGATAAAGTTCCTTAAGCCAAATATGGAATAGACAAGAGCTACTCCTTGCTCAACGAAATGGACTCAACACCGCATATTAAATGCCTAAGAATGTACCTGACTTGTAAGTATCTTAAAACCTATGGATTGCTATGTCTCCGAAAGAGAATCAAGCATGTGTACAGGGGCATAAACGCAGCAGTGATAGGATTGGAGAGGTGCGGTGAGCAAATGAAGACCCTTTGAAGTCATATTGCATGGTACCCATTCCACGGGTTTCAACTACAGAGGTTTAAGGTATTCTTCCTTCAGCTAAAACATGCATGTGGAACCTAGAGTATGATCAACCATGTGATCGGGAGACGTGTTCAAATATGTCTCAGTTTTCGTACCCTGGTACTCGGGTGCAACATTCCAGACGCTTTACTAACACTCTCCCGACTTGGAGAGTCAGTCCCTTTAACATCCTGTTTGGCCCAGTTTGCAATTTCTGCGGAAGATGAACAGGAATAGCGAGAACCAATGAGAGGCTAGCTGGAGGTGTCTGGACGGGCAAATTTAACTCTCATTTCCCACCAGGAAGAGGAATTAACCAAAGGCTCAGCGTGCCGTGCCGGAACCAGATTAGGGCCTGAAGCCATCCTACGGTGTTGCGGCCAGGTCACAAGAAAGCGAGTTGAAGAAAGGAGCTCAGGGGCACTGTAATTCACAAACCTGCAGAGTTATAAATGACAGCTATCGTCCAAAAATAGACTGAAGTAAGGCTGCCAAGAGGACTTGAAAGCGGGGCAGAATTGCAGGAAACCGATTTCAGGAGGTAGACTGGAATTGCATTGAAAGCATAGGAAAAGAGGCAGAACGTCCACAATGATGCACTTGGCCAAAAAGGGCGTATGCGTGTTTTCCTGAATATATTCAGGAAAAAACGCATACGCCCTTTTTGGCAAACCAAACAAGCTTGCAAAGGAAATCTGCACTACAATGAAGTCTCACTTCCCCCCGGTCAAAAGGGCCATCTGAAAAAAGTGTAAAATCCAGAAAGGCAGGACAGGCCATGGAGAACGGGGAGCCTTGTTATGCTGATGGGCGGGATGTAAATTGCCAACAGACACTCGGGAGAAGTGTATGGTGTTTCCTGAAACATCTAAAAAACAAAGCAACAGAGCCTAGGGCACTGCCACTTATGGTCCTATAGCTTAGGGAAATTAAAATCAAAAACACAGCCACCCCAAAGTTTGGGACGCCTCTGTTTACAAGAACCTCGTTTACAGTACAAGTTCAACATCGCAGAAAGTGAAAAATGGATAAAGAAGTTGTGGTATTTACTTACAAAGCAATATCACTCAGCAATGAAATCTGTGTCATCAGGCCCTTAGCAGCACAATGAGTGGATTCAGGTATGATGATTCTAACTGAAATAAGTCACACAGAAAAAGAAACATCATAAGATATCAGTAATACACGGAATGTAAACTTGGCTACACAGGAACTGAATTACAGAACAGAACAGGGTCTCAAATTTAGAAAACCAACTTATGCTTGCTTAAGGGTAAAGGTGAGTTGGGGTGCTGCATAAAACCAGAGATTGAAATGAGCACAGATAAAGTTCCTTAAGTCAAATATGGAATAGACAAGAGCTACTCCTTGCTCAACGAAATGGACTCAACACCCCATATTAAACGCCTAAGAATGTACCTGACTAGTAAGTATCGTAAAACCTATGGATTGCTATGTCTCCGAAAGAGAATCAAGCATGTGTACAGGGGCATAAACGCAGCAGTGATAGGATTGGAGAGGTTCGGTGAGCAAATGAAGACCCTTTGAAGTCATATTGCATGGTACCCATTACACGGGTCTCAACTCTCCAGGTTTAAGGTATTCTTCCTTCAGCTAAAACATGCATGTGGAACCCAAGTATGATCAACCATGTGAACGGGAGACGTGTTCAAATATGTCTCAGTTTTCCTCCCCTGGTACTCGGGTGCAACATTCCAGACGCTTTACTAACACTCTCCCCACTTGGAGAGTCAGCGCCTTTAACCTCCTGTTTGGCCCAGTTCGCAATTTCTGCGGAAGATGAACAGGAATAGCGAGAACCAATGAGAGGCTAGCTGGAGGTGTCTGGACGGGCAAATTTAACTCTCATTTCCCACCAGGAAGAGGAAATAACCAAAGGCTCAGCGTGCCGTACCGGAACCAGATTAGGGCCTGAAGCCATCCTGCGGTGTTGCGGCCAGCTCAAAAGAAAGCGAGTTGAAGAAAGGAGCTCAGGGGCACTGTAATTCACAAACCTGCAGAGTTATAAATGACAGCTATCGTCCAAAAATAGACTGAAGTAAGGCTGCCAAGAGGACTTGAAAGCGGGGCAGAATTGCAGGAAACCGATTTCAGGAGGTAGACTGGAATTGCATTGAAAGCATAGGAAAAGAGGCAGAACGTCCACAATGATGCACTTGGCCAAAAAGGGCGTATGCGTTTTTTCCTGAATATATTCAGGAAAAAACGCATACGCCCTTTTTGGCCAACCAAGCAAGCTTGCAAAGGAAATCTGCATTACAATGAAGTCTCACTTCCCCCCGGTCAAAAGGGCCATCTGAAAAAAGTGTAAAATCCAGAAAGGCAGGACAGGCCATGGAGAACTGGGAGCCTTGTTATGCTGATGGGCGGGATGTAAATTGCCAACAACCACTCGGGAGAAGTGTATGGTGTTTCCTGAAACATCTAAAAAACAAAGCAACAGAACCTAGGGCACTTCCACTTATGGTCCTATAGCTTAGGGAAATTAAAATCAAAAAGACACAGCCACCCCAAAGTTTGGAACGGCTCTGTTTACAAGAACCTCGTTTACAGTACAAGTTCAACATCGCAGAAAGTGAAAAATGGATAAAGAAGTTGTGGTATTTACTTACAAAGCAATATCACTCAGCAATGAAATCTGTGTCATCAGGCCCTTAGCAGCAAAATGAGTGGATTCAGGTATGATGATTCTAACTGAAATAAGTCACACAGAAAAAGAAACATCATAAGATATCAGTAATACACGGAATGTAAACTTGGCTACACAGGAACTGAATTACAGAACAGAACAGGGTCTCAAATTTAGAAAACCAACTTATTCTTGCTTAAGGGGAAAGGTGAGTTGGGTTGCTGCATAAAACCAGAGATTGAAATGAGCACAGATAAAGTTCCTTAAGCCAAATATGGAATAGACAAGAGCTACTCCTTTCTCAACGAAATGGACTCAACACCGCATATTAAACGCCTAAGAATGTACCTGACTAGTAAGTATCTTAAAACCTATGGATTGCTATGTCTCCGAAAGAGAATCAAGCATGTGTACAGGGGCATAAACGCAGCAGTGATAGGATTGGTGAGGTTCGGTGACCAAATGAAGACCCTTTGAAGTCATATTGCATGGTACCCATTCCACGGGTTTCAACTACCCAGGTTTTAGGTATTCTTCCTTCAGCTAAAACATGCATGTGGAACCCAGAGTATGATCAACCATGTGATCGGGAGACGTGTTCAAATATGTCTCAGTTTTCCTCCCCTGGTACTCGGGTGCAACATTCCAGACGCTTTACTAACTCTCTCCCCACTTGGAGAGTCAGCGCCTTTAACCTCCTGTTTGGCACAGTTTGCAATTTCTGCGGAAGATGAACAGGAATAGCGAGAACCAATGAGAGGCTAGCTGGAGGTGTCTGGACGGGCAAATTTAACTCTCATTTCCCACCAGGAAGAGGAAATAACCAAAGGCTCAGCGTGCCGTACCGGAACCAGATTAGGGCCTGAAGCCATCCTGCGGTGTTGCGGCCAGCTCAAAAGAAAGCGAGTTGAAGAAAGGAGCTCAGGGGCACTGTAATTCACAAACCTGCAGAGTTATAAATGACAGCTATCGTCCAAAAATAGACTGAAGTAAGGCTGCCAAGAGGACTTGAAAGCGGGGCAGAATTGCAGGAAACCGATTTCAGGAGGTAGACTGGAATTGCATTGAAAGCATAGGAAAAGAGGCAGAACGTCCACAATGATGCACTTGGCCAAAAAGGGCGTATGCGTGTTTTCCTGAATATATTCAGGAAAAAACGCATACGCCCTTTTTGGCCAACCAAGCAAGCTTGCAAAGGAAATCTGCACTACAATGAAGTCTCACTTCCCCCCGGTCAAAAGGGCCATCTGAAAAAAGTGTAAAATCCAGAAAGGCAGGACAGGCCATGGAGAACGGGGAGCCTTGTTATGCTGATGGGCGGGATGTAAATTGCCAACAGACACTCGGGAGAAGTGTATGGTGTTTCCTGAAACATCTAAAAAACAAAGCAACAGAGCCTAGGGCACTGCCACTTATGGTCCTATAGCTTAGGGAAATTAAAATCAAAAACACAGCCACCCCAAAGTTTGGGACGCCTCTGTTTACAAGAACCTCGTTTACAGTACAAGTTCAACATCGCAGAAAGTGAAAAATGGATAAAGAAGTTGTGGTATTTACTTACAAAGCAATATCACTCAGCAATGAAATCTGTGTCATCAGGCCCTTAGCAGCACAATGAGTGGATTCAGGTATGATGATTCTAACTGAAATAAGTCACACAGAAAAAGAAACATCATAAGATATCAGTAATACACGGAATGTAAACTTGGCTACACAGGAACTGAATTACAGAACAGAACAGGGTCTCAAATTTAGAAAACCAACTTATGCTTGCTTAAGGGTAAAGGTGAGTTGGGGTGCTGCATAAAACCAGAGATTGAAATGAGCACAGATAAAGTTCCTTAAGTCAAATATGGAATAGACAAGAGCTACTCCTTGCTCAACGAAATGGACTCAACACCCCATATTAAACGCCTAAGAATGTACCTGACTAGTAAGTATCGTAAAACCTATGGATTGCTATGTCTCCGAAAGAGAATCAAGCATGTGTACAGGGGCATAAACGCAGCAGTGATAGGATTGGAGAGGTTCGGTGAGCAAATGAAGACCCTTTGAAGTCATATTGCATGGTACCCATTACACGGGTCTCAACTCTCCAGGTTTAAGGTATTCTTCCTTCAGCTAAAACATGCATGTGGAACCCAAGTATGATCAACCATGTGAACGGGAGACGTGTTCAAATATGTCTCAGTTTTCCTCCCCTGGTACTCGGGTGCAACATTCCAGACGCTTTACTAACACTCTCCCCACTTGGAGAGTCAGCGCCTTTAACCTCCTGTTTGGCCCAGTTCGCAATTTCTGCGGAAGATGAACAGGAATAGCGAGAACCAATGAGAGGCTAGCTGGAGGTGTCTGGACGGGCAAATTTAACTCTCATTTCCCACCAGGAAGAGGAAATAACCAAAGGCTCAGCGTGCCGTACCGGAACCAGATTAGGGCCTGAAGCCATCCTGCGGTGTTGCGGCCAGCTCAAAAGAAAGCGAGTTGAAGAAAGGAGCTCAGGGGCACTGTAATTCACAAACCTGCAGAGTTATAAATGACAGCTATCGTCCAAAAATAGACTGAAGTAAGGCTGCCAAGAGGACTTGAAAGCGGGGCAGAATTGCAGGAAACCGATTTCAGGAGGTAGACTGGAATTGCATTGAAAGCATAGGAAAAGAGGCAGAACGTCCACAATGATGCACTTGGCCAAAAAGGGCGTATGCGTTTTTTCCTGAATATATTCAGGAAAAAACGCATACGCCCTTTTTGGCCAACCAAGCAAGCTTGCAAAGGAAATCTGCATTACAATGAAGTCTCACTTCCCCCCGGTCAAAAGGGCCATCTGAAAAAAGTGTAAAATCCAGAAAGGCAGGACAGGCCATGGAGAACTGGGAGCCTTGTTATGCTGATGGGCGGGATGTAAATTGCCAACAACCACTCGGGAGAAGTGTATGGTGTTTCCTGAAACATCTAAAAAACAAAGCAACAGAACCTAGGGCACTTCCACTTATGGTCCTATAGCTTAGGGAAATTAAAATCAAAAAGACACAGCCACCCCAAAGTTTGGAACGGCTCTGTTTACAAGAACCTCGTTTACAGTACAAGTTCAACATCGCAGAAAGTGAAAAATGGATAAAGAAGTTGTGGTATTTACTTACAAAGCAATATCACTCAGCAATGAAATCTGTGTCATCAGGCCCTTAGCAGCAAAATGAGTGGATTCAGGTATGATGATTCTAACTGAAATAAGTCACACAGAAAAAGAAACATCATAAGATATCAGTAATACACGGAATGTAAACTTGGCTACACAGGAACTGAATTACAGAACAGAACAGGGTCTCAAATTTAGAAAACCAACTTATTCTTGCTTAAGGGGAAAGGTGAGTTGGGTTGCTGCATAAAACCAGAGATTGAAATGAGCACAGATAAAGTTCCTTAAGCCAAATATGGAATAGACAAGAGCTACTCCTTTCTCAACGAAATGGACTCAACACCGCATATTAAACGCCTAAGAATGTACCTGACTAGTAAGTATCTTAAAACCTATGGATTGCTATGTCTCCGAAAGAGAATCAAGCATGTGTACAGGGGCATAAACGCAGCAGTGATAGGATTGGTGAGGTTCGGTGACCAAATGAAGACCCTTTGAAGTCATATTGCATGGTACCCATTCCACGGGTTTCAACTACCCAGGTTTTAGGTATTCTTCCTTCAGCTAAAACATGCATGTGGAACCCAGAGTATGATCAACCATGTGATCGGGAGACGTGTTCAAATATGTCTCAGTTTTCCTCCCCTGGTACTCGGGTGCAACATTCCAGACGCTTTACTAACTCTCTCCCCACTTGGAGAGTCAGCGCCTTTAACCTCCTGTTTGGCACAGTTTGCAATTTCTGCGGAAGATGAACAGGAATAGCGAGAACCAATGAGAGGCTAGCTGGAGGTGTCTGGACGGGCAAATTTAACTCTCATTTCCCACCAGGAAGAGGAAATAACCAAAGGCTCAGCGTGCCGTACCGGAACCAGATTAGGGCCTGAAGCCATCCTGCGGTGTTGCGGCCAGCTCAAAAGAAAGCGAGTTGAAGAAAGGAGCTCAGGGGCACTGTAATTCACAAACCTGCAGAGTTATAAATGACAGCTATCGTCCAAAAATAGACTGAAGTAAGGCTGCCAAGAGGACTTGAAAGCGGGGCAGAATTGCAGGAAACCGATTTCAGGAGGTAGACTGGAATTGCATTGAAAGCATAGGAAAAGAGGCAGAACGTCCACAATGATGCACTTGGCCAAAAAGGGCGTATGCGTGTTTTCCTGAATATATTCAGGAAAAAACGCATACGCCCTTTTTGGCCAACCAAGCAAGCTTGCAAAGGAAATCTGCACTACAATGAAGTCTCACTTCCCCCCGGTCAAAAGGGCCATCTGAAAAAAGTGTAAAATCCAGAAAGGCAGGACAGGCCATGGAGAACTGGGAGCCTTGTTATGCTGATGGGCGGGATGTAAATTGCCAACAACCACTCGGGAGAAGTGTATGGTGTTTCCTGAAACATCTAAAAAACAAAGCAACAGAACCTAGGGCACTTCCACTTATGGTCCTATAGCTTAGGGAAATTAAAATCAAAAAGACACAGCCACCCCAAAGTTTGGAACGGCTCTGTTTACAAGAACCTCGTTTACAGTACAAGTTCAACATCGCAGAAAGTGAAAAATGGATAAAGAAGTTGTGGTATTCACTTACAAAGCAATATCACTCAGCAATGAAATCTGTGTCATCAGTCCCTTAGCAGCACAATGAGTGGATTCAGGTATGATGATTCTAACTGAAATAAGTCACACAGAAAAAGAAACATCATAAGATATCAGTAATACACGGAATGGAAACTTGGCTACACAGGAACTGAATTACAGAACAGAACAGGGTCTCAAAATTAGAAAACCAACTTATCCTTGCTTAAGAGTAACGGTGAGTTGGGGTGCTGCATAAAACCAGAGATTGAAATGAGCACAGATAAAGTTCCTTAAGCCAAATATGGAATAGACAAGAGCTACTCCTTGCTCAACGAAATGGACTCAACACCGCATATTAAACGCCTAAGAATGTACCTGACTTGTAAGTATCTTAAAACCTATGGATTGCTATGTCTCCGAAAGAGAATCAAGCATGTGTACAGGGGCATAAACGCAGCAGTGATAGGATTGGAGAGGTGCGGTGAGCAAATGAAGACCCTTTGAAGTCATATTGCATGGTACCCATTCCACGGGTTTCAACTACAGAGGTTTAAGGTATTCTTCCTTCAGCTAAAACATGCATGTGGAACCTAGAGTATGATCAACCATGTGATCGGGAGACGTGTTCAAATATGTCTCAGTTTTCGTACCCTGGTACTCGGGTGCAACATTCCAGACGCTTTACTAACACTCTCCCGACTTGGAGAGTCAGTCCCTTTAACATCCTGTTTGGCCCAGTTTGCAATTTCTGCGGAAGATGAACAGGAATAGCGAGAACCAATGAGAGGCTAGCTGGAGGTGTCTGGACGGGCAAATTTAACTCTCATTTCCCACCAGGAAGAGGAATTAACCAAAGGCTCAGCGTGCCGTGCCGGAACCAGATTAGGGCCTGAAGCCATCCTACGGTGTTGCGGCCAGGTCACAAGAAAGCGAGTTGAAGAAAGGAGCTCAGGGGCACTGTAATTCACAAACCTGCAGAGTTATAAATGACAGCTATCGTCCAAAAATAGACTGAAGTAAGGCTGCCAAGAGGACTTGAAAGCGGGGCAGAATTGCAGGAAACCGATTTCAGGAGGTAGACTGGAATTGCATTGAAAGCATAGGAAAAGAGGCAGAACGTCCACAATGATGCACTTGGCCAAAAAGGGCGTATGCGTGTTTTCCTGAATATATTCAGGAAAAAACGCATACGCCCTTTTTGGCCAACCAAACAAGCTTGCAAAGGAAATCTGCACTACAATGAAGTCTCACTTCCCCCCGGTCAAAAGGGCCATCTGAAAAAAGTGTAAAATCCAGAAAGGCAGGACAGGCCATGGAGAACGGGGAGCCTTGTTATGCTGATGGGCGGGATGTAAATTGCCAACAGACACTCGGGAGAAGTGTATGGTGTTTCCTGAAACATCTAAAAAACAAAGCAACAGAGCCTAGGGCACTGCCACTTATGGTCCTATAGCTTAGGGAAATTAAAATCAAAAACACAGCCACCCCAAAGTTTGGGACGCCTCTGTTTACAAGAACCTCGTTTACAGTACAAGTTCAACATCGCAGAAAGTGAAAAATGGATAAAGAAGTTGTGGTATTTACTTACAAAGCAATATCACTCAGCAATGAAATCTGTGTCATCAGGCCCTTAGCAGCACAATGAGTGGATTCAGGTATGATGATTCTAACTGAAATAAGTCACACAGAAAAAGAAACATCATAAGATATCAGTAATACACGGAATGTAAACTTGGCTACACAGGAACTGAATTACAGAACAGAACAGGGTCTCCAATTTAGAAAACCAACTTATGCTTGCTTAAGGGTAAAGGTGAGTTGGGGTGCTGCATAAAACCAGAGATTGAAATGAGCACAGATAAAGTTCCTTAAGTCAAATATGGAATAGACAAGAGCTACTCCTTGCTCAACGAAATGGACTCAACACCCCATATTAAACGCCTAAGAATGTACCTGACTAGTAAGTATCGTAAAACCTATGGATTGCTATGTCTCCGAAAGAGAATCAAGCATGTGTACAGGGGCATAAACGCAGCAGTGATAGGATTGGAGAGGTTCGGTGAGCAAATGAAGACCCTTTGAAGTCATATTGCATGGTACCCATTACACGGGTCTCAACTCTCCAGGTTTAAGGTATTCTTCCTTCAGCTAAAACATGCATGTGGAACCCAAGTATGATCAACCATGTGAACGGGAGACGTGTTCAAATATGTCTCAGTTTTCCTCCCCTGGTACTCGGGTGCAACATTCCAGACGCTTTACTAACACTCTCCCCACTTGGAGAGTCAGCGCCTTTAACCTCCTGTTTGGCCCAGTTCGCAATTTCTGCGGAAGATGAACAGGAATAGCGAGAACCAATGAGAGGCTAGCTGGAGGTGTCTGGACGGGCAAATTTAACTCTCATTTCCCACCAGGAAGAGGAAATAACCAAAGGCTCAGCGTGCCGTACCGGAACCAGATTAGGGCCTGAAGCCATCCTGCGGTGTTGCGGCCAGCTCAAAAGAAAGCGAGTTGAAGAAAGGAGCTCAGGGGCACTGTAATTCACAAACCTGCAGAGTTATAAATGACAGCTATCGTCCAAAAATAGACTGAAGTAAGGCTGCCAAGAGGACTTGAAAGCGGGGCAGAATTGCAGGAAACCGATTTCAGGAGGTAGACTGGAATTGCATTGAAAGCATAGGAAAAGAGGCAGAACGTCCACAATGATGCACTTGGCCAAAAAGGGCGTATGCGTTTTTTCCTGAATATATTCAGGAAAAAACGCATACGCCCTTTTTGGCCAACCAAGCAAGCTTGCAAAGGAAATCTGCACTACAATGAAGTCTCACTTCCCCCCGGTCAAAAGGGCCATCTGAAAAAAGTGTAAAATCCAGAAAGGCAGGACAGGCCATGGAGAACTGGGAGCCTTGTTATGCTGATGGGCGGGATGTAAATTGCCAACAACCACTCGGGAGAAGTGTATGGTGTTTCCTGAAACATCTAAAAAACAAAGCAACAGAACCTAGGGCACTTCCACTTATGGTCCTATAGCTTAGGGAAATTAAAATCAAAAAGACACAGCCACCCCAAAGTTTGGAACGGCTCTGTTTACAAGAACCTCGTTTACAGTACAAGTTCAACATCGCAGAAAGTGAAAAATGGATAAAGAAGTTGTGGTATTTACTTACAAAGCAATATCACTCAGCAATGAAATCTGTGTCATCAGGCCCTTAGCAGCACAATGAGTGGATTCAGGTATGATGATTCTAACTGAAATAAGTCACACAGAAAAAGAAACATCATAAGATATCAGTAATACACGGAATGTAAACTTGGCTACACAGGAACTGAATTACAGAACAGAACAGGGTCTCAAATTTAGAAAACCAACTTATTCTTGCTTAAGGGGAAAGGTGAGTTGGGTTGCTGCATAAAACCAGAGATTGAAATGAGCACAGATAAAGTTCCTTAAGCCAAATAAGGAATAGACAAGAGCTACTCCTTTCTCAACGAAATGGACTCAACACCGCATATTAAACGCCTAAGAATGTACCTGACTAGTAAGTATCTTAAAACCTATGGATTGCTATGTCTCCGAAAGAGAATCAAGCATGTGTACAGGGGCATAAACGCAGCAGTGATAGGATTGGTGAGGTTCGGTGACCAAATGAAGACCCTTTGAAGTCATATTGCATGGTACCCATTCCACGGGTTTCAACTACCCAGGTTTTAGGTATTCTTCCTTCAGCTAAAACATGCATGTGGAACCCAGAGTATGATCAACCATGTGATCGGGAGACGTGTTCAAATATGTCTCAGTTTTCCTCCCCTGGTACTCAGGTGCAACATTCCAGACGCTTTACTAACTCTCTCCCCACTTGGAGAGTCAGCGCCTTTAACCTCCTGTTTGGCACAGTTTGCAATTTCTGCGGAAGATGAACAGGAATAGCGAGAACCAATGAGAGGCTAGCTGGAGGTGTCTGGACGGGCAAATTTAACTCTCATTTCCCACCAGGAAGAGGAAATAACCAAAGGCTCAGCGTGCCGTACCGGAACCAGATTAGGGCCTGAAGCCATCCTGCGGTGTTGCGGCCAGCTCAAAAGAAAGCGAGTTGAAGAAAGGAGCTCAGGGGCACTGTAATTCACAAACCTGCAGAGTTATAAATGACAGCTATCGTCCAAAAATAGACTGAAGTAAGGCTGCCAAGAGGACTTGAAAGCGGGGCAGAATTGCAGGAAACCGATTTCAGGAGGTAGACTGGAATTGCATTGAAAGCATAGGAAAAGAGGCAGAACGTCCACAATGATGCACTTGGCCAAAAAGGGCGTATGCGTGTTTTCCTGAATATATTCAGGAAAAAACGCATACGCCCTTTTTGGCCAACCAAGCAAGCTTGCAAAGGAAATCTGCACTACAATGAAGTCTCACTTCCCCCCGGTCAAAAGGGCCATCTGAAAAAAGTGTAAAATCCAGAAAGGCAGGACAGGCCATGGAGAACTGGGAGCCTTGTTATGCTGATGGGCGGGATGTAAATTGCCAACAACCACTCGGGAGAAGTGTATGGTGTTTCCTGAAACATCTAAAAAACAAAGCAACAGAACCTAGGGCACTTCCACTTATGGTCCTATAGCTTAGGGAAATTAAAATCAAAAAGACACAGCCACCCCAAAGTTTGGAACGGCTCTGTTTACAAGAACCTCGTTTACAGTACAAGTTCAACATCGCAGAAAGTGAAAAATGGATAAAGAAGTTGTGGTATTTACTTACAAAGCAATATCACTCAGCAATGAAATCTGTGTCATCAGGCCCTTAGCAGCACAATGAGTGGTTTCAGGTATGATGATTCTAACTGAAATAAGTCACACAGAAAAAGAAACATCATAAGATATCAGTAATACACGGAATGTAAACTTGGCTACACAGGAACTGAATTACAGAACAGAACAGGGTCTCAAATTTAGAAAACCAACTTATTCTTGCTTAAGGGTAAAGGTGAGTTGGGGTGCTGCATAAAACCAGAGATTGAAATGAGCACAGATAAAGTTCCTTAAGCCAAATATGGAATAGACAAGAGCTACTCCTTGCTCAACGAAATGGACTCAACACCCCATATTAAACGCCTAAGAATGTTCCTGACTAGTAAGTATCTTAAAACCTATGGATTGCTATGTCTCCGAAAGAGAATCAAGCATGTGTACAGGGGCATAAACGCAGCAGTGATAGGATTGGAGAGGTTCGGTGAGCAAATGAAGACCCTTTGAAGTCATATTGCATGGTACCCATTCCACGGGTTTCAACTACCCAGGTTTAAGGTATTCTTCCTTCAGCTAAAACATGCATGTGGAACCTAGAGTATGATCAACCATGTGATCGGGAGGCGTGTTCAAATATGTCTCAGTTTTCGTACCCTGGTACTCGGGTGCAAAATTCCAGACGCTTTACTAACACTCTCCCGACTTGGAGAGTCAGTCCCTTTAACCTCCTGTTTGGCCCAGTTTGCAATTTCTGCGGAAGATGAACAGGAATAGCGAGAACCAATGAGAGACTAGCTGGAGGTGTCTGGACGGGCAAATTTAACTCTCATTTCCCACCAGGAAGAGGAATTAACCAAAGGCTCAGCGTGCCGTGCCGGAACCAGATTAGGGCCTGAAGCCATGCTGCGGTGTTGCGGCCAGCTCAAAAGAAAGCGAGTTGAAGAAAGGAGCTCAGGGGCACTGTAATTCACAAACCTGCAGAGTTATAAATGACAGCTATCGTCCAAAAATAGACTGAAGTAAGGCTGCCAAGAGGACTTGAAAGCGGGGCAGAATTGCAGGAAACCGATTTCAGGAGGTAGACTGGAATTGCATTGAAAGCATAGGAAAAGAGGCAGAACGTCCACAATGATGCACTTGGCCAAAAAGGGCGTATGCGTTTTTTCCTGAATATATTCAGGAAAAAACGCATACGCCCTTTTTGGCCAACCAAGCAAGCTTGCAAAGGAAATCTGCACTACAATGAAGTCTCACTTCCCCCCGGTCAAAAGGGCCATCTGAAAAAAGTGTAAAATCCAGAAAGGCAACAGGCCATTGAGAACTGGGAGCCTTGTTATGCTGATGGGCGGGATGTAAATTGCCAACAGACACTTGGGAGAAGTGTATGGTGTTTCCTGAAACATCTAAAAAACAAAGCAACAGAGCCTAGGGCACTTCCACTTATGGTCCTATAGCTTAGGGAAATTAAAATCAAAAAGACACAGCCACCCCAAAGTTTGGAACGGCTCTGTTTACAAGAACCTCGTTTACAGTACAAGTTCAACATCGCAGAAAGTGAAAAATGGATAAAGAGCTTGTGGTACTTACGTACAATGCAGTATCACTCAGCAATGAAATCTATGTCATCAGGCCCGTAGCAGCATAATGAGTAGATTCAGGTACGATGATTCTAACAGAAATAAGTCACACAGAAAAAGAAACATCATAAGATATCACTAATACACGGAATGTAAACTTGGCTACACAGGAACTGAATTCCAAAACAGAACAGGTTCTCAAATTTAGAAAACAAACTTATGCTTGCTTAAGGGGAAAGGTGAGTTGGGTTGCTGCATAAAACCAGAGATTGAAATGAGCACAGATAAAGTTCCTTAAGCCAAATATGGAATAGACAAGAGCTACTCCTTGCTCAACGAAATGGACTCAACACCGCATATTAAACGCCTAAGAATGTACCTGACTAGTAAGTATCTTAAAACCTATGGATTGTTATGTCTCCGAAAGAGAATCAAGCATGTGTACAGGGGCATAAACGCAGCAGTGATAGGATTGGAGAGGTTCGGTGAGCAAATGAAGACCCTTTGAAGTCATATTGCATGGTACCGATTCCACGGGTTTCAACTACCCAGGTTTTAGGTATTCTTCCTTCAGCTAAAACATGCATGTGGAACCCAGAGTATGATCAACCATGTGATCGGGAGACGTGTTCAAATATGTCTCAGTTTTCGTACCCTGGTACTCGGGTGCAACATTCCAGACGCTTTACTAACACTCTCCCGACTTGGAGAGTCAGTCCCTTTAACCTCCTGTTTGGCCCAGTTTGCAATTTCTGCGGAAGATGAACAGGAATAGCGAGAACCAATGAGAGGCTAGCTGGAGGTGTCTGGACGGGCAAATTTAACTCTCATTTCCCACCAGGAAGAGGAATTAACCAAAGGCTCAGCGTGCCGTGCCGGAACCAGATTAGGGCCTGAAGCCATCCTGCGGTGTTGCGGGCAGGTCACAAGAAAGCTAGTTGAAGAAAGGAGCTCAGGGGCACTGTAATTCACAAACCTGCAGAGTTATAAATGACAGCTATCGTCCAAAAATAGACTGAAGTAAGGCTGCCAAGAGGACTTGAAAGCGGGGCAGAATTGCAGGAAACCGATTTCAGGAGGTAGACTGAAATTGCATTGAAAGCATAGGAAAAGAGGCAGAACGTCCACAATGATGCACTTGGCCAAAAAGGGCGTATGCGTTTTTTCCTGAATATATTCAGGAAAAAACGCATACGCCCTTTTTGGCCAACCAAGCAAGCTTGCAAAGGAAATCTGCACTACAATGAAGTCTCACTTCCCCCGGTCAAAAGGGCCATCTGAAAAAAGTGTAAAATCCAGAAAGGCAGGACAGGCCATGGAGAACTGGGAGCCTTGTTATGCTGATGGGCGGGATGTAAATTGCCAACAGACACTCGGGAGAAGTGTATGGTGTTTCCTGAAACATCTAAAAAACAAAGCAACAGAGCCTAGGGCACTGCCACTTATGGTCCTATAGCTTAGGGAAATTAAAATCAAAAAGACACAGCCACCCCAAAGTTTGGGACGCCTCTGTTTACAAGAACCTCGTTTACAGTACAAGTTCAACCTCGCAGAAAGTGAAAAATGGATAAAGAAGTTGTGGTATTTACTTACAAAGCAATATCACTCAGCAATGAAATCTATGTCATCAGGCCCTTAGCAGCACAATGAGTGGATTCAGGTATGATAATTCTAACTGAAATAAGTCACACAGAAAAAGAAACATCATAAGATATCAGTAATACACGGAATATAAACTTGGCTACACAGGAACTGAATTACAGAACAGAACAGGGTCTCAAATTTAGAAAACCAACTTATGCTTGCTTAAGGGGAAAGGTGAGTTGGGGTGCTGCATAAAACCAGAGATTGAAATGAGCACAGATAAAGTTCCTTAAGCCAAATATGGAATAGACAAGAGCTACTCCTTGCTCAACGAAATGGACTCAACACCCCATATTAAACGCCTAAGAATGTACCTGACTAGTAAGTATCTTAAAACCTATGGATTGCTATGTCTCTGAAAGAGAATCAAGCATGTGTACAGGGGCATAAACGCAGCAGTGATAGGATTGGAGAGGTTCGGTGAGCAAATGAAGACCCTTTGAAGTCATATTGCATGGTACCCATTCCACGGGTTTCAACTACCCAGGTTTAAGGTATTCTTCCTTCAGCTAAAACATGCATGTGGAACCTAGAGTATGATCAACCATGTGATCGGGAGACGTGTTCAAATATGTCTCAGTTTTCGTACCCTGGTACTCGGGTGCAACATTCCAGGCGCTTTCCTAACACTCTCCCCACTTGGAGAGTCAGTCCCTTTAACCTCCTGTTTGGCCCAGTTTGCAATTTCTGCGGAAGATGAACAGGAATAGCGAGAACCAATGAGAGGCTAGCTGGAGGTGTGTGGACGGGCAAATTTAACTCTCATTTCCCACCAGGAAGAGGAATTAACCAAAGGCTCAGCATGCCGGGCCGGAACCAGATTAGGGCCTGAAGCCATCCTGCGGTGTTGCGGCCAGCTCAAAAGAAAGCGAGTTGAAGAAAGGAGCTCAGGGGCACTGTAATTCACAAACCTGCAGAGTTATAAATGACAGCTATCGTCCAAAAATAGACTGAAGTAAGGCTGCCAAGAGGACTTGAAAGCGGGGCAGAATTGCAGGAAACCGATTTCAGGAGGTAGACTGGAATTGCATTGAAAGCATAGGAAAAGAGGCAGAACGTCCACAATGATGCACTTGGCCAAAAAGGGCGTATGCGTTTTTTCCTGAATATATTCAGGAAAAAACGCATACGCCCTTTTCGGCCAACCAAGCAAGCTTGTAAAGGAAATCTGCACTACAATGAAGTCTCACTTCCCCCAGGTCAAAAGGGCCATCTGAAAAAAGTGTAAAATCCAGAAAGGCAGGACAGGCCATGGAGAACTGGGAGCCTTGTTATGCTGATGGGCGGGATGTAAATTGCCAACTGACACTTGGGAGAAGTGTATGGTGTTTCCTGAAACATCTAAAAAACAAAGCAACAGAGCCTAGGGCACTGCCACTTATGGTCCTATAGCTTAGGGAAATTAAAATCAAAAAGACACAGCCACCCCAAAGTTTGGAACGGCTCTGTTTACAAGAACCTCGTTTACAGTACAAGTTCAACATCGCAGAAAGTGAAAAATGGATAAAGAAGTTGTGGTATTCACTTACAAAGCAATATCACTCAGCAATGAAATCTGTGTCATCAGGCCCTTAGCAGCACAATGAGTGGATTCAGGTATGATGATTCTAACTGAAATAAGTCACACAGAAAAAGAAACATCATAAGATATCAGTAATACACGGAATGGAAACTTGGCTACACAGGAACTGAATTACAGAACAGAACAGGGTCTGAAATTTAGAAAAACAACTTATGCTTGCTTAAGAGTAACGGTGAGTTGGGGTGCTGCATAAAACCAGAGACTGAAATGAGCACAGATAAAGTTCCTTAAGCCAAATATGGAATAGACAAGAGCTACTCCTTGCTCAACGAAATGGACTCAACACCGCATATTAAACGCCTAAGAATGTACCTGACTAGTAAGTATCTTAAAACCTATGGATTGCTATGTCTCCGAAAGAGAATCAAGCATGTGTACAGGGGCATAAACGCAGCAGTGATAGGATTGGAGAGGTGCGGTGAGCAAATGAAGACCCTTTGAAGTCATATTGCATGGTACCCATTCCACGGGTTTCAACTACAGAGGTTTAAGGTATTCTTCCTTCAGCTAAAACATGCATGTGGAACCTAGAGTATGATCAACCATGTGATCGGGAGACGTGTTCAAATATGTCTCAGTTTTCCTCCCCTGGTACTCGGGTGCAACATTCCAGACGCTTTCCTAACACTCTCCCCACTTGGAGAGTCAGTCCCTTTAACCTCCTGTTTGGCCCAGTTTGCAATTTCTGCGGAAGATGAACAGGAATAGCGAGAACCAATGAGAGGCTAGCTGGAGGTGTCTGGACGGGCAAATTTAACTCTCATTTCCCACCAGGAAGAGGAATTAACCAAAGGCTCAGCATGCCGGGCCGGAACCAGATTAGGGCCTGAAGCCATCCTGCGGTGTTGCGGCCAGGTCACAAGAAAGCGAGTTGAAGAAAGGAGCTCAGGGGCACTGTAATTCACAAACCTGCAGAGTTATAAATGACAGCTATCGTCCAAAAATAGACTGAAGTAAGGCTGCCAAGAGGACTTGAAAGCGGGGCAGAATTGCAGGAAACCGATTTCAGGAGGTAGACTGGAATTGCATTGAAAGCATAGGAAAAGAGGCAGAACGTCCACAATGATGCACTTGGCCAAAAAGGGCGTATGCGTTTTTTCCTGAATATATTCAGGAAAAAACGCATACGCCCTTTTTGGCCAACCAAGCAAGCTTGCAAAGGAAATCTGCACTACAATGAAGTCTCACTTCCCCCCGGCCAAAAGGGCCATCTGAACAAAGTGTAAAATCCAGAAAGGCAACAGGCCATTGAGACCTGGCAGACTTGTTATGCTGATGGGCGGGATGTAAATTGCCAACAGACACTTGGGAGAAGTGTATGGTGTTTCCTGAAACATCTAAAAAACAAAGCAACAGAGCCTAGGGCACTGCCACTTATGGTCCTATAGCTTAGGGAAATTAAAATCAAAAAGACACAGCCACCCCAAAGTTTGGAACAGCTCTGTTTACAAGAACCTCGTTTACAGTACAAGTTCAACATCGCAGAAAGTGAAAAATGGATAAAGAAGTTGTGGTATTCACTTACAAAGCAATATCACTCAGCAATGAAATCTGTGTCATCAGGCCCTTAGCAGCACAATGAGTGGATTCAGGTATGATGATTCTAACTGAAATAAGTCACACAGAAAAAGAAACATCATAAGATATCAGTAATACACGGAATGGAAACTTGGCTACACAGGAACTGAATTACAGAACAGAACAGGGTCTCAAATTTAGAAAAACAACTTATGCTTGCTTAAGAGTAACGGTGAGTTGGGGTGCTGCATAAAACCAGAGACTGAAATGAGCACAGATAAAGTTCCTTAAGCCAAATATGGAATAGACAAGAGCTACTCCTTGCTCAACGAAATGGACTCAACACCGCATATTAAACGCCTAAGAATGTACCTGACTAGTAAGTATCTTAAAACCTATGGATTGCTATGTCTCCGAAAGAGAATCAAGCATGTGTACAGGGGCATAAACGCAGCAGTGATAGGATTGGAGAGGTGCGGTGAGCAAATGAAGACCCTTTGAAGTCATATTGCATGGTACCCATTCCACGGGTTTCAACTACAGAGGTTTAAGCTATTCTTCCTTCAGCTAAAACATGCATGTGGAACCTAGAGTATGATCAACCATGTGATCGGGAGACGTGTTCAAATATGTCTCAGTTTTCCTCCCCTGGTACTCGGGTGCAACATTCCAGACGCTTTACTAACACTCTCCCCACTTGGAGAGTCAGTCCCTTTAACCTCCTGTTTGGCCCAGTTTGCAATTTCTGCGGAAGATGAACAGGAATAGCGAGAACCAATGAGAGGCTAGCTGGAGGTGTCTGGACGGGCAAATTTAACTCTCATTTCCCACCAGGAAGAGGAATTAACCAAAGGCTCAGCATGCCGGGCCGGAACCAGATTAGGGCCTGAAGCCATCCTGCGGTGTTGCGGCCAGGTCACAAGAAAGCGAGTTGAAGAAAGGAGCTCAGGGGCACTGTAATTCACAAACCTGCAGAGTTATAAATGACAGCTATCGTCCAAAAATAGACTGAAGTAAGGCTGCCAAGAGGACTTGAAAGCGGGGCAGAATTGCAGGAAACCGATTTCAGGAGGTAGACTGGAATTGCATTGAAAGCATAGGAAAAGAGGCAGAACGTCCACAATGATGCCACTTGGCCAAAAAGGGCGTATGCGTTTTCTCCTGAATATATTCAGGAAAAAACGCATACGCCCTTTTTGGCCAACCAAGCAAGCTTGCAAAGGAAATCTGCACTACAATGAAGTCTCACTTCCCCCCGGCCAAAAGGGCCATCTGAAAAAAGTGTAAAATCCAGAAAGACAACAGGCCATTGATAACTGGGAGCCTTGTTATGCTGATGGGCGGGATGTAAATTGCCAACAGACACTTGGGAGAAGTGTATGGTGTTTCCTGAAACATCTAAAAAACAAAGCAACAGAGCCTAGGGCACTTCCACTTATGGTCCTATAGCTTAGGGAAATTAAAATCAAAAAGACACAGCCACCCCAAAGTTTGGAACGGCTCTGTTTACAAGAACCTCGTTTACAGTACAAGTTCAACATCGCAGAAAGTGAAAAATGGATAAAGAAGTTGTGGTATTCACTTACAAAGCAATATCACTCAGCAATGAAATCTGTGTCATCAGTCCCTTAGCAGCACAATGAGTGGATTCAGGTATGATGATTCTAACTGAAATAAGTCACACAGAAAAAGAAACATCATAAGATATCAGTAATACACGGAATGGAAACTTGGCTACACAGGAACTGAATTACAGAACAGAACAGGGTCTCAAAATTAGAAAACCAACTTATCCTTGCTTAAGAGTAACGGTGAGTTGGGGTGCTGCATAAAACCAGAGATTGAAATGAGCACAGATAAAGTTCCTTAAGCCAAATATGGAATAGACAAGAGCTACTCCTTGCTCAACGAAATGGACTCAACACCGCATATTAAATGCATAAGAATGTACCTGACTTGTAAGTATCTTAAAACCTATGGATTGCTATGTCTCCGAAAGAGAATCAAGCATGTGTACAGGGGCATAAACGCAGCAGTGATAGGATTGGAGAGGTGCGGTGAGCAAATGAAGACCCTTTGAAGTCATATTGCATGGTACCCATTCCACGGGTTTCAACTACAGAGGTTTAAGGTATTCTTCCTTCAGCTAAAACATGCATGTGGAACCTAGAGTATGATCAACCATGTGATCGGGAGACGTGTTCAAATATGTCTCAGTTTTCGTACCCTGGTACTCGGGTGCAACATTCCAGACGCTTTACTAACACTCTCCCGACTTGGAGAGTCAGTCCCTTTAACATCCTGTTTGGCCCAGTTTGCAATTTCTGCGGAAGATGAACAGGAATAGCGAGAACCAATGAGAGGCTAGCTGGAGGTGTCTGGACGGGCAAATTTAACTCTCATTTCCCACCAGGAAGAGGAATTAACCAAAGGCTCAGCGTGCCGTGCCGGAACCAGATTAGGGCCTGAAGCCATCCTACGGTGTTGCGGCCAGGTCACAAGAAAGCGAGTTGAAGAAAGGAGCTCAGGGGCACTGTAATTCACAAACCTGCAGAGTTATAAATGACAGCTATCGTCCAAAAATAGACTGAAGTAAGGCTGCCAAGAGGACTTGAAAGCGGGGCAGAATTGCAGGAAACCGATTTCAGGAGGTAGACTGGAATTGCATTGAAAGCATAGGAAAAGAGGCAGAACGTCCACAATGATGCACTTGGCCAAAAAGGGTGTATGCGTTTTTTCCTGAATATATTCAGGAAAAAACGCATACGCCCTTTTTGGCCAACCAAGCAAGCTTGCAAAGGAAATCTGCACTACAATGAAGTCTCACTTCCCCCCGGTCAAAAGGGCCATCTGAAAAAAGTGTAAAATCCAGAAAGGCAGGACAGGCCATGGAGAACGGGGAGCCTTGTTATGCTGATGGGCGGGATGTAAATTGCCAACAGACACTCGGGAGAAGTGTATGGTGTTTCCTGAAACATCTAAAAAACAAAGCAACAGAGCCTAGGGCACTGCCACTTATGGTCCTATAGCTTAGGGAAATTAAAATCAAAAACACAGCCACCCCAAAGTTTGGGACGCCTCTGTTTACAAGAACCTCGTTTACAGTACAAGTTCAACATCGCAGAAAGTGAAAAATGGAGAAAGAAGTTGTGGTATTTACTTACAAAGCAATATCACTCAGCAATGAAATCTGTGTCATCAGGCCCTTAGCAGCACAATGAGTGGATTCAGGTATGATGATTCTAACTGAAATAAGTCACACAGAAAAAGAAACATCATAAGATATCAGTAATACACGGAATGTAAACTTGGCTACACAGGAACTGAATTACAGAACAGAAAAGGGTCTCAAATTTAGAAAACCAACTTATGCTTGCTTAAGGGTCAAGGTGAGTTGGGGTGCTGCATAAAACCAGAGATTGAAATGAGCACAGATAAAGTTCCTTAAGTCAAATATGGAATAGACAACAGCTACTCCTTGCTCAACGAAATGGACTCAACACCCCATATTAAACGCCTAAGAATGTACCTGACTAGTAAGTATCGTAAAACCTATGGATTGCTATGTCTCCGAAAGAGAATCAAGCATGTGTACAGGGGCATAAACGCAGCAGTGATAGGATTGGAGAGGTTCGGTGAGCAAATGAAGACCCTTTGAAGTCATATTGCATGGTACCCATTACACGGGTCTCAACTCTCCAGGTTTAAGGTATTCTTCCTTCAGCTAAAACATGCATGTGGAACCCAAGTATGATCAACCATGTGAACGGGAGACGTGTTCAAATATGTCTCAGTTTTCCTCCCCTGGTACTCGGGTGCAACATTCCAGACGCTTTACTAACACTCTCCCCACTTGGAGAGTCAGTCCCTTTAACCTCCTGTTTGGCCCAGTTTGCAATTTCTGCGGAAGATGAACAGGAATAGCGAGAACCAATGAGAGGCTAGCTGGAGGTGTCTGGACGGGCAAATTTAACTCTCATTTCCCACCAGGAAGAGGAAATAACCAAAGGCTCAGCGTGCCGTACCGGAACCAGATTAGGGCCTGAAGCCATCCTGCGGTGTTGCGGCCAGCTCAAAAGAAAGCGAGTTGAAGAAAGGAGCTCAGGGGCACTGTAATTCACAAACCTGCAGAGTTATAAATGACAGCTATCGTCCAAAAATAGACTGAAGTAAGGCTGCCAAGAGGACTTGAAAGCGGGGCAGAATTGCAGGAAACCGATTTCAGGAGGTAGACTGGAATTGCATTGAAAGCATAGGAAAAGAGGCAGAACGTCCACAATGATGCACTTGGCCAAAAAGGGCGTATGCGTTTTTTCCTGAATATATTCAGGAAAAAACGCATACGCCCTTTTTGGCCAACCAAGCAAGCTTGCAAAGGAAATCTGCACTACAATGAAGTCTCACTTCCCCCCGGTCAAAAGGGCCATCTGAAAAAAGTGTAAAATCCAGAAAGGCAGGACAGGTCATGGAGAACTGGGAGCCTTGTTATGCTGATGGGCGGGATGTAAATTGCCAACAACCACTCGGGAGAAGTGTATGGTGTTTCCTGAAACATCTAAAAAACAAAGCAACAGAACCTAGGGCACTTCCACTTATGGTCCTATAGCTTAGGGAAATTAAAATCAAAAAGACACAGCCACCCCAAACTTTGGAACGGCTCTGTTTACAAGAACCTCGTTTACAGTACAAGTTCAACATCGCAGAAAGTGAAAAATGGATAAAGAAGTTGTGGTATTTACTTACAAAGCAATATCACTCAGCAATGAAATCTGTGTCATCAGGCCCTTAGCAGCACAATGAGTGGATTCAGGTATGATGATTCTAACTGAAGTAAGTCACACAGAAAAAGAAACATCATAAGATATCAGTAATACACGGAATGTAAACTTGGCTACACAGGAACTGAATTACAGAACAGAACAGGGTCTCAAATTTAGAAAACCAACTTATGCTTGCTTAAGGGTAAAGGTGAGTTGGGGTGCTGCATAAAACCAGAGATTGAAATGAGCACAGATAAAGTTCCTTAAGTCAAATATGGAATAGACAAGAGCTACTCCTTGCTCAACGAAATGGACTCAACACCGCATATTAAACGCCTAAGAATGTACCTCACTAGTAAGTATCTTAAAACCTATGGATTGCTATGTCTCCGAAAGAGAATCAAGCATGTGTACAGGGGCATAAACGCAGCAGTGATAGGATTGGAGAGGTTCGGTGAGCAAATGAAGACCCTTTGAAGTCATATTGCATGGCACCCATTACACGGGTCTTAACTCTCCAGGTTTAAGGTATTCTTCCTTCAGCTAAAACATGCATGTGGAACCCAAGTATGATCAACCATGTGAACGGGAGACGTGTTCAAATATGTCTCAGTTTTCCTCCCCTGGTACTCGGGTGCAACATTCCAGACACTTTACTAACACTCTCCCCACTTGGAGAGTCAGCGCCTTAAACCTCCTGTTTGCCCCAGTTTGCAATTTCTGCGGAAGATGAACAGGAATAGCGAGAACCAATGAGAGACTAGCTGGAGGTGTCTGGACGGGCAAATTTAACTCTCATTTCCCACCAGGAAGAGGAAATAACCAAAGGCTCAGCGTGCCGTGCCGGAACCAGATTAGGGCCTGAAGCCATCCTGCGGTGTTGCGGCCAGCTCACAAGAAAGCGAGTTGAAGAAAGGAGCTCAGGGGCACTGTAATTCACAAACCTGCAGAGTTATAAATGACAGCTATTGTCCAAAAATAGACTGAAGTTAGGCTGCCAAGAGGACTTGAAAGCGCGGCAGAATTGCAGGAAACCGATTTCAGGAGGTAGACTGGAATTGCATTGAAAGCATAGGAAAAGAGGCAGAACGTCCACAATGATGCACTTGGCCAAAAAGGGCGTATGCGTTTTTTCCTGAATATATTCAGGAAAAAACGCATACGCCCTTTTTGGCCAACCAAGCAAGCTTGCAAAGGAAATCTGAACTACAATGAAGTCTCACTATCCCCCGGTAAAAAGGGTCATCTGAAAAAAGTGTAAAATCCAGAAAGGCAGGACAGGCCATGGAGAACTGGGAGCCTTGTTATGCTGATGGGCGGGATGTAAATTGCCAACAACCACTCGGGAGAAGTGTATGGTGTTTCCTGAAACATCTAAAAAACAAAGCAACAGAACCTAGGGCACTTCCACTTATGGTCCTATAGCTTAGGGAAATTAAAATCAAAAAGACACAGCCACCCCAAAGTTTGGAACGGCTCTGTTTACAAGAACCTCGTTTACAGTACAAGTTCAACATCGCAGAAAGTGAAAAATGGATAAAGAAGTTGTGGTATTTACTTACAAAGCAATATCACTCAGCAATGAAATCTGTGTCATCAGGCCCTTAGCAGCACAATGAGTGGATTCAGGTATGATGATTCTAACTGAAATAAGTCACACAGAAAAAGAAACATCATAAGATATCAGTAATACACGGAATGTAAACTTGGCTACACAGGAACTGAATTACAGAACAGAACAGGGTCTCAAATTTAGAAAACCAACTTATGCTTGCTTAAGGGTAAAGGTGAGTTGGGGTGCTGCATAAAACCAGAGATTGAAATGAGCACAGATAAAGTTCCTTAAGTCAAATATGGAATAGACAAGAGCTACTCCTTGCTCAATGAAATGGACTCAACACCCCATATTAAACGCCTAAGAATGTACCTGACTAGTAAGTATCTTAAAACCTATGGATTGCTATGTCTCCGAAAGAGAATCAAGCATGTGTACAGGGGCATAAACGCAGCAGTGATAGGATTGGAGAGGTTCGGTGAGCAAATGAAGACCCTTTGAAGTCATATTGCATGGTACCCATTCCACGGGTTTCAACTACCCAGGTTTAAGGTATTCTTCCTTCAGCTAAAACATGCATGTGGAACCTAGAGTATGATCAACCATGTGATCGGGAGACGTGTTCAAATATGTCTCAGTTTTCCTCCCCTGGTACTCGGGTGCAACATTCCAGACGCTTTACTTACACTCTCCCCACTTGGAGAGTCAGTCCCTTTAACCTCCTGTTTGGCCCAGTTTGCAATTTCTGCGGAAGATGAACAGGAATAGCGAGAACCAATGAGAGGCTAGCTGGAGGTGTCTGGACGGGCAAATTTAACTCTCATTTCCCACCAGGAAGAGGAATTAACCAAAGGCTCAGCATGCCGGGCCGGAACCAGATTAGGGCCTGAAGCCATCCTGCGGTGTTGCGGCCAGGTCACAAGAAAGCGAGTTGAAGAAAGGAGCTCAGGGGCACTGTAATTCACAAACCTGCAGAGTTATAAATGACAGCTATCGTCCAAAAATAGACTGAAGTAAGGCTGCCAAGAGGACTTGAAAGCGGGGCAGAATTGCAGGAAACCGATTTCAGGAGGTAGACTGGAATTGCATTAAAAGCATAGGAAAAGAGGCAGAACGTCCACAATGATGCACTTGGCCAAAAAGGGCGTATGCTTTTTTTCCTGAATATATTCAGGAAAAAACGCATACGCACTTTTTGGCCAACCAAGCAAGCTTGCAAAGGAAATCTGCACTAAAATGAAGTCTCACTTCCCCCCGGTCAAAAGGGCCATCTGAAAAAAGTGTAAAATCCAGAAAGGCAGGACAGGCCATGGAGAACTGGGAGCCTTGTTATGCTGATGGGCGGGATGTAAATTGCCAACAGACACTCGGGAGAAGTGTATGGTGTTTCCTGAAACATCTAAAAAACAAAGCAACAGAGCCTAGGGCACTGCCACTTATGGTCCTATAGCTTAGGGAAATTAAAATCAAAAAGACACAGCCACCCCAAAGTTTGGGACGCCTCTGTTTACAAGAACCTCGTTTACAGTACAAGTTCAACATCGCAGAAAGTGAAAAATGGATAAAGAAGTTGTGGTATTCACTTACAAAGCAATATCACTCAGCAATGAAATCTATATCATCAGGCCCTTAGCATCACAATGAGTGGATTCAGGTATGATGATTCTAACTGAAATAAGTCACACAGAAAAAGAAACATCATAAGATATCAGTAATACACGGAATGGAAACTTGGCTACACAGGAACTGAATTACAGAACAGAACAGGGTCTCAAATTTAGAAAACCAACTTATGCTTGCTTAAGGGTAAAGGTGAGTTGAGGTGCTGCATAAAACCAGAGATTGAAATGAGCACAGATAAAGTTCCTTAAGCCAAATATGGAATAGACAAGAGCTACTCCTTGCTCAACGAAATGGACTCAACACCGCATATTAAACGCCTAAGAATGTACCTGACTAGTAAGTATCGTAAAACCTATGGATTGCTATGTCTCCAAAAGAGAATCAAGCATGTGTACAGGGGCATAAACGCAGCAGTGATAGGATTGGAGAGGTTCGGTGAGCAAATGAAGACCCTTTGAAGTCATATTGCATGGTACCCATTACACGGGTCTCAACTCTCCAGGTTTAAGGTATTCTTCCTTCAGCTAAATCATGGATGTGGAACCCAAGTATGATCAACCATGTGAACGGGAGACGTGTTCAAATATGTCTCAGTTTTCCTCCCCTGGTACTCGGGTGCAACATTCCAGACGCTTTACTAACACTCTCCCCACTTGGAGAGTCAGCGCCTTTAACCTCCTGTTTGGCCCAGTTTGCAATTTCTGCGGAAGATGAACAGGAATAGCGAGAACCAATGAGAGGCTAGCTGGAGGTGTCTGGACGGGCAAATTTAACTCTCATTTCCCACCAGGAAGAAGAAATAACCAAAGGCTCAGCGTGCCGTACCGGAACCAAATTAGGGCCTGAAGCCATCCTGCGGTGTTGCGGCCAGCTCAAAAGAAAGCGAGTTGAAGAAAGGAGCTCAGGGGCACTGTAATTCACAAACCTGCAGAGTTATAAATGACAGCTATCGTCCAAAAATAGACTGAAGTAAGGCTGCCAAGAGGACTTGAAAGCGGGGCAGAATTGCAGGAAACCGATTTCAGGAGGTAGACTGGAATTGCATTGAAAGCATAGGAAAAGAGGCAGAACGTCCACAATGATGCACTTGGCCAAAAAGGGCGTATGCGTTTTTTCCTGAATATATTCAGGAAAAAACGCATACGCCCTTTTTGGCCAACCAAGCAAGCTTGCAAAGGAAATCTGCACTACAATGAAGTCTCACTTCCCCCCGGTCAAAAGGGCCATCTGAAAAAAGTGTAAAATCCAGAAAGGCAGGACAGGCCATGGAGAACTGGGAGCCTTGTTATGCTGATGGGCGGGATGTAAATTGCCAACAGACACTCGGGAGAAGTGTATGGTGTTTCCTGAAACATCTAAAAAACAAAGCAACAGAGCCTAGGGCACTTCCACTTATGGTCCTATAGCTTAGGGAAATTAAAATCAAAAAGACACAGCCACCCCAAAGTTTGGGACGCCTCTGTTTACAAGAACCTCGTTTACAGTACAAGTTCAACATCGCAGAAAGTGAAAAACGGATAAAGAAGTTGTGGTATTTACTTACAAAGCAATATCACTCAGCAATGAAATCTGTGTCATCAGGCCCTTAGCAGCACAATGAGTGGATTCAGGTATGATGATTCTAACTGAAGTAAGTCACACAGAAAAAGAAACATCATAAGATATCAGTAATACACGGAATGTAAACTTGGCTACACAGGAACTGAATTACAGAACAGAACAGGGTCTCAAATTTAGAAAACCAACTTATGCTTGCTTAAGGGTAAAGGTGAGTTGGGGTGCTGCATAAAACCAGAGATTGAAATGAGCACAGATAAAGTTCCTTAAGCCAAATATGGAATAGACAAGAGCTACTCCTTGCTCAACGAAATGGACTCAACACCCCATATTAAACGCCTAAGAATGTACCTGACTAGTAAGTATCGTAAAACCTATGGATTGCTATGTCTCCGAAAGAGAATCAAGCATGTGTACAGGGGCATAAACGCAGCAGTGATAGGATTGGAGAGGTTCGGTGAGCAAATGAAGACCCTTTGAAGTCATATTGCATGGTACCCATTACACGGGTCTCAACTCTCCAGGTTTAAGGTATTCTTCCTTCAGCTAAAACATGCATGTGGAACCCAAGTATGATCAACCATGTGAACGGGAGACGTGTTCAAATATGTCTCAGTTTTCCTCCCCTGGTACTCGGGTGCAACATTCCAGACGCTTTACTAACACTCTCCCCACTTGGAGAGTCAGCGCCTTTAACCTCCTGTTTCGCCCAGTTTGCAATTTCTGCGGAAGATGAACAGGAATAGCGAGAACCAATGAGAGGCTAGCTGGAGGTGTCTGGACGGGCAAATTTAACTCTCATTTCCCACCAGGAAGAAGAAATAACCAAAGGCTCAGCGTGCCGTACCGGAACCAAATTAGGGCCTGAAGCCATCCTGCGGTGTTGCAGCCAGCTCAAAAGAAAGCGAGTTGAAGAAAGGAGCTCAGGGGCACTGTAATTCACAAACCTGCAGAGTTATAAATGACAGCTATCGTCCAAAAATAGACTGAAGTAAGGCTGCCAAGAGGACTTGAAAGCGGGGCAGAATTGCAGGAAACCGATTTCAGGAGGTAGACTGGAATTGCATTGAAAGCATAGGAAAAGAGGCAGAACGTCCACAATGATGCACTTGGCCAAAAAGGGCGTATGCGTTTTTTCCTGAATATATTCAGGAAAAAACGCATACGCCCTTTTTGGCCAACCAAGCAAGCTTGCAAAGGAAATCTGCACTACAATGAAGTCTCACTTCCCCCCGGTCAAAAGGGCCATCTGAAAAAAGTGTAAAATCCAGAAAGGCAGGACAGGCCATGGAGAACTGGGAGCCTTGTTATGCTGATGGGCGGGATGTAAATTGCCAACAACCACTTGGGAGAAGTGTATGGTGTTTCCTGAAACATCTAAAAAACAAAGCAACAGAACCTAGGGCACTTCCACTTATGGTCCTATAGCTTAGGGAAATTAAAATCAAAAAGACACAGCCACCCCAAAGTTTGGAACGGCTCTGTTTACAAGAACCTCGTTTACAGTACAAGTTCAACATCACAGAAAGTGAAAAATGGATAAAGAAGTTGTGGTATTTACTTACAAAGCAATATCACTCAGCAATGAAATCTGTGTCATCAGGCCCTTAGCAGCACAATGAGTGGATTCAGGTATGATGATTCTAACTGAAATAAGTCACACAGAAAAAGAAACATCATAAGATATCAGTAATACACGGAATGTAAACTTGGCTACACAGGAACTGAATTACAGAACAGAACAGGGTCTCAAATTTAGAAAAACAACTTATGCTTGCTTAAGGGTAAAGGTGAGTTGGGGTGCTGCATAAAACCAGAGATTGAAATGAGCACAGATAAAGTTCCTTAAGTCAAATATGGAATAGACAAGAGCTACTCCTTGCTCAACGAAATGGACTCAGCACCGCATATTAAACGCCTAAGAATGTACCTGACTAGTAAGTATCTTAAAACCTATGGATTGCTATGTCTCCGAAAGAGAATCAAGCATGTGTACAGGGGCATAAACGCAGCAGTGATAGGATTGGAGAGGTTCGGTGAGCAAATGAAGACCCTTTGAAGTCATATTGCATGGTACCCATTCCACGGGTTTCAACTACCCAGGTTTAAGGTATTCTTCCTTCAGCTAAAACATGCATGTGGAACCCAAGTATGATCAACCATGTGAACGGGAGACGTGTTCAAATATGTCTCAGTTTTCCTCCCCTGGTACTCGGGTGCAACATTCCAGACGCTTTACTAACACTCTCCCCACTTGGAGAGTCAGCGACTTTAACCTCCTGTTTGGCCCAGTTTGCAATTTCTGCGGAAGATGAACAGGAATAGCGAGAAGCAATGAGAGACTAGCTGGAGATGTCTGGACGGGCAAATTTAACTCTCATTTCCCACCAGGAAGAAGAAATAACCAAAGGCTCAGCGTGCCGTGCCGGAACCAGATTAGGGCCTGAAGCCATCCTGCGGTGTTGCGGCCAGCTCAAAAGAAAGCGAGTTGAAGAAAGAAGCTCAGGGGCACTGTAATTCACAAACCTGCAGAGTTATAAATGACAGCTATCGTCCAAAAATAGACTGAAGTAAGGCTGCCAAGAGGACTTGAAAGCGGGGCAGAATTGCAGGAAACCGATTTCAGGAGGTAGACTGGAATTGCATTGAAAGCATAGGAAAAGAGGCAGAACGTCCACAATGATGCACTTGGCCAAAAAGGGCGTATGCGTTTTTTCCTGAATATATTCAGGAAAAAACGCATACGCCCTTTTTGGCCAACCAAGCAAGCTTGCAAAGGAAATCTGCACTACAATGAAGTCTCACTTCCCCCCGGTCAAAAGGGCCATCTGAAAAAAGTGTAAAATCCAGAAAGGCAGGACAGGCCATGGAGAACTGGGAGCCTTGTTATGCTGATGGGCGGGATGTAAATTGCCAACAGACACTCGGGAGAAGTGTATGGTGTTTCCTGAAACATCTAAAAAACAAAGCAACAGAGCCTAGGGCACTGCCACTTATGGTCCTATAGCTTAGGGAAATTAAAATCAAAAAGACACAGCCACCCCAAAGTTTGGGACGCCTCTGTTTACAAGAACCTTGTTTACAGTACAAGTTCAACATCGCAGAAAGTGAAAAATGGATAAAGAAGTTGTGGTATTTACTTACAAAGCAATATCACTCAGCAATGAAATCTATGTCATGAGGCCCTTAGCATCACAATGAGTGGATTCAGGTATGATGATTCTAACTGAACTAAGTCACACAGAAAAAGAAACATCATAAGATATCAGTAATACATGGAATGTAAACTTGGCTACACAGGAACTGAATTACAGAACAGAACAGGGTCTCAAATTTAGAAAACCATCTTATTCTTGCTTAAGGGTAAAGGTGAGTTGGGGTGCTGCATAAAACCAGAGATTGAAATGAGCACAGATAAAGTTCCTTAAGTCAAATATGGAATAGACAAGAGCTACTCCTTGCTCAACGAAATGGACTCAACACCGCATATTAAACGCCTAAGAATGTACCTGACTAGTAAGTATCGTAAAACCTATGGATTGCTATGTCTCCAAAAGAGAATCAAGCATGTGTACAGTGGCATAAACGCAGCAGTGATAGGATTGGAGAGGTTCGGTGAGCAAATGAAGACCCTTTGAAGTCATATTGCATGGTACCCATTACACGGGTCTCAACTCTCCAGGTTTAAGGTATTCTTCCTTCAGCTAAAACATGCATGTGGAACCCAAGTATGATCAACCATGTGAACGGGAGACGTGTTCAAATATGTCTCAGTTTTCCTCCCCTGGTACTCGGGTGCAACATTCCAGATGCTTTACTAACACTCTCTCCACTTGGAGAGTCATTCCCTTTAACCTCCTGTTTGGCCCAGTTTGCAATTTCTGCGGAAGATGAACAGGAATAGCGAGAACCAATGAGAGGCTAGCTGGAGGTGTCTGGACGGGCAAATTTAACTCTCATTTCCCACCAGGAAGAGGAATTAACCAAAGGCTCAGCATGCCGGGCCGGAACCAGATTAGGGCCTGAAGCCATCCTTCGGTGTTGCGGCCAGGTCACAAGAAAGCAAGTTGAAGAAAGGAGCTCAGGGGCACTGTAATTCACAAACCTGCAGAGTTATAAATGACAGCTATCGTCCAAAAATAGACTGAAGTAAGGCTGCCAAGAGGACTTGAAAGCGGGGCAGAATTGCAGGAAACCGATTTCAGGAGGTAGACTGGAATTGCATTGAAAGCATAGGAAAAGAGGCAGAACGTCCACAATGATGCACTTGGCCAAAAAGGGCGTATGCGTTTTTTCCTGAATATATTCAGGAAAAAACGCATACGCCCTTTTTGGCCAACCAAGCAAGCTTGCAAAGGAAATCTGCACTACAATGAAGTCTCACTTCCCCCCGGTCAAAAGGGCCATCTGAAAAAAGTGTAAAATCCAGAAAGGCAGGACAGGCCATGGAGAACTGGGAGCCTTGTTATGCTGATGGGCGGGATGTAAATTGCCAACAACCACTTGGGAGAAGTGTATGGTGTTTCCTGAAACATCTAAAAAACAAAGCAACAGAACCTAGGGCACTTCCACTTATGGTCCTATAGCTTAGGGAAATTAAAATCAAAAAGACACAGCCACCCCAAAGTTTGGAACGGCTCTGTTTACAAGAACCTCGTTTACAGTACAAGTTCAACATCACAGAAAGTGAAAAATGGATAAAGAAGTTGTGGTATTTACTTACAAAGCAATATCACTCAGCAATGAAATCTGTGTCATCAGGCCCTTAGCAGCACAATGAGTGGATTCAGGTATGATGATTCTAACTGAAATAAGTCACACAGAAAAAGAAACATCATAAGATATCAGTAATACACGGAATGTAAACTTGGCTACACAGGAACTGAATTACAGAACAGAACAGGGTCTCAAATTTAGAAAACCAACTTATGCTTGCTTAAGGGTAAAGGTGAGTTGGGGTGCTGCATATAACCAGAGATTGAAATGAGCACAGATAAAGTTCCTTAAGCCAAATATGGAATAGACAAGAGCTACTCCTTGCTCAACGAAATGGACTCAACACCCCATATTAAACGCCTAAGAATGTACCTGACTAGTAAGTATCTTAAAACCTATGGATTGCTATGTCTCCGAAAGAGAATCAAGCATGTGTACAGGGGCATAAACGCAGCAGTGATAGGATTGGAGAGGTTCGGTGAGCAAATGAAGACCCTTTGAAGTCATATTGCATGGTACCCATTCCACGGGTTTCAACTACCCAGGTTTAAGGTATTCTTCCTTCACCTAAAAAATGCATGTGGAACCTAGAGTATGATCAACCATGTGATCGGGAGACGTGTTCAAATATGTCTCAGTTTTCCTCCCCTGGTACTCGGGTGCAACATTCCAGATGCTTTACTTACACTCTCCCCACTTGGAGAGTCAGTCCCTTTAACCTCCTGTTTGGCCCAGTTTGCAATTTCTGCGGAAGATGAACAGGAATAGCGAGAACCAATGAGAGGCTAGCTGGAGGTGTCTGGACGGGCAAATTTAACTCTCATTTCCCACCAGGAAGAGGAATTAACCAAAGGCTCAGCATGCCGGGCCGGAACCAGATTAGGGCCTGAAGCCATCCTGCGGTGTTGCGGCCAGGTCACAAGAAAGCGAGTTGAAGAAAGGAGCTCAAGGGCACTGTAATTCACAAACCTGCAGAGTTATAAATGACAGCTATCGTCCAAAAATAGACTGAAGTAAGGCTGCCAAGAGGACTTGAAAGCGGGGCAGAATTGCAGGAAACCGATTTCAGGAGGTAGACTGGAATTGCATTGAAAGCATAGGAAAAGAGGCAGAACGTCCACAATGATGCACTTGGCCAAAAAGGGCGTATGCGTTTTTTCCTGAATATATTGAGGAAAAAACGCATACGCCCTTTTTGGCCAACCAAGCAAGCTTGCAAAGGAAATCTGCACTACAATGAAGTCTCACTTCCCCCCGGTCAAAAGGGCATTCTGAAAAAAGTGTAAAATCCAGAAAGGCAGGACAGGCCATTGAGAACTGGGAGCCTTGTTATGCTGATGGGTGGGATGTAAATTGCCAACAACCATTTGGGAGAAGTGTATGGTGTTTCCTGAAACATCTAAAAAACAAAGCAACAGAACCTAGGGCACTTCCACTTATGGTCCTATAGCTTAGGGAAATTAAAATCAAAAAGACACAGCCACCCCAAAGTTTCGAACGGCTCTGTTTACAAGAACCTCGTTTACAGTACAAGTTCAACATCGCAGAAAGTGAAAAATGGATAAAGAAGTTGTGGTATTTACTTACAAAGCAATATCACTCAGCAATGAAATCTATGTCATCAGGCCCTTAGCATCACAATGAGTGGATTCAGGTATGATGATTCTAACTGAAATAAGTCACACAGAAAAAGAAACATCATAAGATATCAGTAATACATGGAATGTAAACTTGGCTACACAGGAACTGAATTACAGAACAGAACAGGGTCTCAAATTTAGAAAACCATCTTATTCTTGCTTAAGGGTAAAGGTGAGTTGGGGTGCTGCATAAAACCAGAGATTGAAATGAGCACAGATAAAGTTCCTTAAGTCAAATATGGAATAGACAAGAGCTACTCCTTGCTCAACGAAATGGACTCAACACCGCATATTAAACGCCTAAGAATGTACCTGACTAGTAAGTATCTTAAAACCTATGGATTGCTATGTCTCCGAAAGAGAATCAAGCATGTGTACAGGGGCATAAACGCAGCAGTGATAGGATAGGGGACGTTCGGTGAGCAAATGAAGACCCTTTGAAGTCATATTGCATGGTACCCATTACAGGGGTCTCAACTCTCCAGGTTTAAGGTATTCTTCCTTCAGCTAAAACATGCATGTGGAACCCAAGTATGATCAACCATGTGAATGGGAGACGTGTTCAAATATGTCTCAGTTTTCCTCCCCTGGTACTCGGGTGCAACATTCCAGACGCTTTACTAACACTCTCCCCACTTGGAGAGTCATTCCCTTTAACCTCCTGTTTGGCCCAGTTTGCAATTTCTGCGGAAGATGAACAGGAATAGCGAGAACCAATGAGAGGCTAGCTGGAGGTGTCTGGACGGGCAAATTTAACTCTCATTTCCCACCAGGAAGAGGAAATAACCAAAGGCTCAGCGTGCCGTACCGGAACCAGATTAGGGCCTGAAGCCATCCTGCAGTGTTGCGGCCAGCTCAAAAGAAAGCGAGTTGAAGAAAGGAGCTCAGGGGCACTGTAATTCACAAACCTGCAGAGTTATAAATGACAGCTATCGTCCAAAAATAGACTGAAGTAAGGCTGCCAAGAGGACTTGAAAGCGGGGCAGAATTGCAGGAAACCGATTTCAGGAGGTAGACTGGAATTGCATTGAAAGCATAGGAAAAGAGGCAGAACGTCCACAATGATGCACTTGGCCAAAAAGGGCGTATGCGTTTTTTCCTGAATATATTCAGGAAAAAACGCATACGCCCTTTTTGGCCAACCAAGCAAGCTTGCAAAGGAAATCTGCACTACAATGAAGTCTCACTTCCCCCCGGTCAAAAGGGCCATCTGAAAAAAGTGTAAAATCCAGAAAGGCAGGACAGGTCATGGAGAACTGGGAGCCTTGTTATGCTGATGGGCGGGATGTAAATTGCCAACAACCATTCGGGAGAAGTGTATGGTGTTTCCTGAAACATCTAAAAAACAAAGCAACAGAACCTAGGGCACTTCCACTTATGGTCCTATTCCTTAGGGAAATTAAAATCAAAAAGACACAGCCACCCCAAAGTTTGGGACGCCTCTGTTTACAAGAACCTCGTTTACAGTACAAGTTCAACATCGCAGAAAGTGAAAAATGGATAAAGAAGTTGTGGTATTCACTTACAAAGCAATATCACTCAGCAATGAAATCTATGTCATCAGACCCTTAGCAGCACAATGAGTGGATTCAGGTATGATGATTCTAACTGAAATAAGTCACACAGAAAAAGAAACATCATAAGATATCAGTAATACACGGAATGGAAACTTGGCTACACAGGAACTGAATTACAGAACAGAACAGGGCCTCAAATTTAGAAAAACAACTTATGCTTGCTTAAGGGTAAAGGTGAGTTGGGGTGCTGCATAAAACCAGAGATTGAAATGAGCACAGATAAAGTTCCTTAAGCCAAATATGGAATAGACCAGAGCTACTCCTTGCTCAACGAAATGGACTCAACACCGCATATTAAACGCCTCAGAATGTACCTGACTTGTAAGTATCTTAAAACCTATGGATTGCTATGTCTCCGAAAGAGAATCAAGCATGTGTACAGGGGCATAAACGCAGCAGTGATAGGATTGGAGAGGTTCGGTGAGCAAATGAAGACCCTTTGAAGTCATATTGCATGGTACCCATTCCACGGGTTTCAACTACCCAGGTTTAAGGTATTCTTCCTTCAGCTAAAACATGCATGTGGAACCTAGAGTATGATCAACCATGTGATCGGGAGACGTGTTCAAATATGTCTCAGTTTTCGTACCCTGGTACTCGGGTGCAACATTCCAGACGCTTTACTAACACTCTCCCCACTTGGAGAGTCAGCGCCTTTAACCTCCTGTTTGGCCCAGTTTGCAATTTCTGCGGAAGATGAACAGGAATAGCGAGAACCAATGAGAGGCTAGCTGGAGGTGTCTGGAGGGGAAAATTTAACTCTCATTTCCCACCAGGAAGAGGAAATAACCAAAGGCTCAGCGTGCCGTACCGGAACCAGATTAGGGCCTGAAGCCATCCTGCGGTGTTGCGGCCAGCTCAAAAGAAAGCGAGTTGAAGAAAGGAGCTCAGGGGCACTGTAATTCACAAACCTGCAGAGTTATAAATGACAGCTATCGTCCAAAAATAGACTGAAGTAAGGCTGCCAAGAGGACTTGAAAGCGGGGCAGAATTGCAGGAAACCGATTTCAGGAGGTAGACTGGAATTGCATTGAAAGCATAGGAAAAGAGGCAGAACGTCCACAATGATGCACTTGGCCAAAAAGGGCGTATGCGTTTTTTCCTGAATATATTCAGGAAAAAACGCATACGCCCTTTTTGGCCAACCAAGCAAGCTTGCAAAGGAAATCTGCACTACAATGAAGTCTCACTTCCCCCCGGTCAAAAGGGCCATCTGAAAAAAGTGTAAAATCCAGAAAGGCAACAGGCCATTGAGAACTGGGAGCCTTGTTATGCTGATGGGCGGGATGTAAATTGCCAACAACCACTGGGGAGAAGTGTATGGTGTTTCCTGAAACATCTAAAATACAAAGCAACAGAGCCTAGGGCACTTCCACTTATGGTCCTATAGCTTAGGGAAATTAAAATCAAAAAGACACAGCCACCCCAAAGTTTGGAATGGCTCTGTTTACAAGAACCTCGTTTACAGTACAAGTTCAACATCGCAGAAAGTGAAAAATGGATAAAGAAGTTGTGGTATTCACTTACAAAGCAATATCACTCAGCAATGAAATCTATGTCATCAGGCCCTTAGCAGCACAATGAGTGGATTCAGGTATGATGATTCTAACTGAAATAAGTCACACAGAAAAAGAAACATCATAAGATATCAGTAATACACGGAATGGAAACTTGGCTACACAGGAACTGAATTACAGAACAGAACAGGGCCTCAAATTTAGAAAAACAACTTATGCTTGCTTAAGGGTAAAGGTGAGTTGGGGTGCTGCATAAAACCAGAGATTGAAATGAGCACAGATAAAGTTCCTTAAGTCAAATATGGAATAGACAAGAGCTACTCCTTGCTCAACGAAATGGACTCAACACCGCATATTAAACGCCTAAGAATGTACCTGACTTGTAAGTATCTTAAAACCTATGGATTGCTATGTCTCCGAAAGAGAATCAAGCATGTGTACAGGGGCATAAACGCAGCAGTGATAGGATTGGAGAGGTTCGGTGAGCAAATGAAGACCCTTTGAAGTCATATTGCATGGTACCCATTCCACGGGTTTCAACTACCCAGGTTTAAGGTATTCTTCCTTCAGCTAAAACATGCATGTGGAACCTAGAGTATGATCAACCATGTGATCGGGAGACGTGTTCAAATATGTCTCAGTTTTCCTCCCCTGGTACTCGGGTGCAACATTCCAGATGCTTTACTAACACTCTCCCCACTTGGAGAGTCAGCGCCTTTAACCTCCTGTTTGGCCCAGTTTGCAATTTCTGCGGAAGATGAACAGGAATAGCGAGAACCAATGAGAGGCTAGCTGGAGGTGTCTGGACGGGCAAATTTAACTCTCATTTCCCACCAGGAAGAGGAAATAACCAAAGGCTCAGCGTGCCGTACCGGAACGAGATTAGGGCCTGAAGCCATCCTGCGGTGTTGCGGCCAGCTCAAAAGAAAGCGAGTTGAAGAAAGGAGCTCAGGGGCACTGTAATTCACAAACCTGCAGAGTTATAAATGACAGCTATCGTCCAAAAATAGACTGAAGTAAGGCTGCCAAGAGGACTTGAAAGCGGGGCAGAATTGCAGGAAACCGATTTCAGGAGGTAGACTGGAATTGCATTGAAAGCATAGGAAAAGAGGCAGAACGTCCACAATGATGCACTTGGACAAAAAGGGTGTATGCGTTTTTTCCTGAATATATTCAGGAAAAAACGCATACGCCCTTTTTGGCCAACCAAGCAAGCTTGCAAAGGAAATCTGCACTACAATGAAGTCTCACTTCCCCCCGGTCAAAAGGGCCATCTGAAAAAAGTGTAAAATCCAGAAAGGCAGGACAGGCCATGGAGAACTGGGAGCCTTGTTATGCTGATGGGCGGGATGTAAATTGCCAACAACCACTCGGGAGAAGTGTATGGTGTTTCCTGAAACATCTAAAAAACAAAGCAACAGAACCTAGGGCACTTCCACTTATGGTCCTATAGCTTAGGGAAATTAAAATCAAAAAGACACAGCCACCTCAAAGTTTGGAATGGCTCTGTTTACAAGAACCTCGTTTACAGTACAAGTTCAACATCGCAGAAAGTGAAAAATGGATAAAGAAGTTGTGGTATTTACTTACAAAGCAATATCACTCAGCAATGAAATCTGTGTCATCAGGCCCTTAGCAGCACAATGAGTGGATATAGGTATGATGATTCTAACTGAAATAAGTCACACAGAAAAAGAAACATCATAAGATATCAGTAATACATGGAATGTAAACTTGGCTACACAGGAACTGAATTACAGAACAGAACAGGGTCTCAAATTTAGAAAACCAACTTATGCTTGCTTAAGGGTAAAGGTGAGTTGGGGTGCTGCATAAAACCAGAGATTGAAATGAGCACAGATAAAGTTCCTTAAGCCAAATATGGAATAGACAAGAGCTACTCCTTGCTCAACGAAATGGACTCAACACCCCATATTAAACGCCTAAGAATGTACCTGACTAGTAAGTATCTTAAAACCTATGGATTGCTATGTCTCTGAAAGAGAATCAAGCATGTGTACAGGGGCATAAACGCAGCAGTGATAGGATTGGAGAGGTTCGGTGAGCAAATGAAGACCCTTTGAAGTCATATTGCATGGTACCCATTACACGGGTCTTAACTCTCCAGGTTTAAGGTATTCTTCCTTCAGCTAAAACATGCATGTGGAACCTAGAGTATGATCAACCATGTGAACGGGAGACGTGTTCAAATATGTCTCAGTTTTCCTCCCCTGGTACTCGGGTGCAACATTCCAGACGCTTTACTAACACTCTCCCCACTTGGAGAGTCAGCGCCTTTAACCTCCTGTTTGGCCCAGTTTGCAATTTCTGCGGAAGATGAACAGGAATAGCGAGAACCAATGAGAGGCTAGCTGGAGGTGTCTGGACGGGCAAATTTAACTCTCATTTCCCACCAGGAAGAGGAAATAACCAAAGGCTCAGCGTGCCGTACCGGAACCAGATTAGGGCCTGAAGCCATCCTGCGGTGTTGCGGCCAGGTCACAAGAAAGCGAGTTGAAGAAAGGAGCTCAGGGGCACTGTAATTCACAAACCTGCAGAGTTATAAATGACAGCTATCGTCCAAAAATAGACTGAAGTAAGGCTGCCAAGAGGACTTGAAAGCAGGGCAGAATTGCAGGAAACCGATTTCAGGAGGTAGACTGGAATTGCATTGAAAGCATAGGAAAAGAGGCAGAACGTCCACAATGATGCACTTGGCCAAAAAGGGCGTATGCGTTTTTTCCTGAATATATTCAGGAAAAAACGCATACGCCCTTTTTGGCCAACCAAGCAAGCTTGCAAAGGAAATCTGCACTACAATGAAGTCTCACTTCCCCCCGGTCAAAAGGGCCATCTGAAAAAAGTGTAAAATCCAGAAAGGCAGGACAGGCCATGGAGAACTGGGAGCCTTGTTATGCTGATGGGCGGGATGTAAATTGCCAACAACCACTCGGGAGAAGTGTATGGTGTTTCCTGAAACATCTAAAAAACAAAGCAACAGAACCTAGGGCACTTCCAGTTATGGTCCTATAGCTTAGGGAAATTAAAATCAAAAAGACACAGCCACGCCAAAGTTTGGAACGGCTCTGTTTACAAGAACCTCGTTTACAGTACAAGTTCAACATGGCAGAAAGTGAAAAATGGATAAAGAAGTTGTGGTATTTACTTACAAAGCAATATCACTCAGCAATGAAATCTGTGTCATCAGGCCCTTAGCAGCACAATGAGTGGATTCAGGTATGATGATTCTAACTGAAGTAAGTCACACAGAAAAAGAAACATCATAAGATATCAGTAATACACGGAATGTAAACTTGGCTACACAGGAACTGAATTACAGAACAGAACAGGGATTCAAATTTACAAAACCAACTTATGCTTGCTTAAGGGTAAAGGTGAGTTGGGGTGCTGCATAAAACCAGAGATTGAAATGAGCACAGATAAAGTTCCTTAAGCCAAATATGGAATAGACAAGAGCTACTCCTTGCTCAACGAAATGGACTCAACACCGCATATTAAACGCCTAAGAATGTACCTGACTAGTAAGTATCTTAAAACCTATGGATTGCTATGTCTCCGAAAGAGAATCAAGCATGTGTACAGGGGCATAAACGCAGCAGTGATAGGATTGGAGAGGTTCGGTGAGCAAATGAAGACCCTTTGAAGTCATATTGCATGGTACCCATTCCACGGGTTTCAACCACCCAGGTTTAAGGTATTCTTCCTTCAGCTAAAACATGCATGTGGAACCTAGAGTATGATCAACCATGTGATCGGGAGACGTGTTCAAATATGTCTCCGTTTTCGTACCCTGGTACTCGGGTGCAACATTCCAGACGCTTTACTAACACTCTCCCGACTTGGAGAGTCAGTCCCTTTAACCTCCTGTTTGGCCCAGTTTGCAATTTCTGCGGAAGATGAACAGGAATAGCGAGAACCAATGAGAGGCTAGCTGGAGGTGTCTGGACGGGCAAATTTAACTCTCATTTCCCACCAGGAAGAAGAATTAACCAAAGGCTCAGCGTGCCGTGCCGGAACCAGATTAGGGCCTGAAGCCATCCTGCGGTGTTGCGGCCAGGTCACAAGAAAGCGAGTTGAAGAAAGGAGCTCAGGGGCACTGTAATTCACAAACCTGCAGAGTTATAAATGACAGCTATCGTCCAAAAATAGACTGAAGTAAGGCTGCCAAGAGGACTTGAAAGCAGGGCAGAATTGCAGGAAACCGATTTCAGGAGGTAGACTGGAATTGCATTGAAAGCATAGGAAAAGAGGCAGAACGTCCACAATGATGCACTTGGCCAAAAAGGGCGTATGCGTTTTTTCCTGAATATATTCAGGAAAAAACGCATACGCCCTTTTTGGCCAACCAAGCAAGCTTGCAAAGGAAATCTGCACTACAATGAAGTCTCACTTCCCCCCGGTCAAAAGGGCCATCTGAAAAAAGTGTAAAATCCAGAAAGGCAGGACAGGCCATGGAGAACTGGGAGCCTTGTTATGCTGATGGGCGGGATGTAAATTGCCAACAATCACTCGGGAGAAGTGTATGGTGTTTCCTGAAACATCTAAAAAACAAAGCAACAGAGCCTAGGGCACTTCCACTTATGGTCCTATAGCTTAGGGAAATTAAATTCAAAAAGACACAGCCACCCCAAAGTTTGGAACGGCTCTGTTTACAAGAACCTCGTTTACAGTACAAGTTCAACATCGCAGAAAGTGAAAAATGGATAAAGAACTTGTGGTACTTACGTACAATGCAGTATCACTCAGCAATGAAATCTATGTCATCAGGCCCGTAGCAGCATAATGAGTGGATTCAGGTACGATGATTCTAACTGAAATAAGTCACACAGAAAAAGAAACATCATAAGATATCACTAATACACGGAATGTAAACTTGGCTACACAGGAACTGCATTCCAAAACAGAACAGGGTCTCAAATTTAGAAAACCAACTTATGCTTGCTTAAGGGGAAAGGTGAGTTGGGGTGCTACATAAAACCAGAGATTGAAATGAGCACAGATAAAGTTCCTTAAGCCAAATATGGAATAGACAAGAGCTACTCCTTGCTCAACGAAATGGACTCAACACCCCATATTAAACGCCTAAGAATGTACCTGACTAGTAAGTATCTTAAAACCTATGGATTGCTATGTCTCCAAAAGAGAATCAAGCGTGTGTACAGGGGCATAAACGCAGCACTGATAGGATTGGAGAGGTTCGGTGAGCAAATGAAGACCCTTTGAAGTCATATTGCATGGTACCCATTCCACGGGTCTCAACTCTCCAGGTTTAAGGTATTCTTCCTTCAGCTAAAACATGCATGTGGAACCCAGAGTATGATCAACCATGTGAACGGGAGACGTGTTCAAATATGTCTCAGTTTTCCTCCCCTGGTACTCGGGTGCAACATTCCAGACGCTTTACTAACACTCTCCCCACTTGGAGAGTCATTCCCTTTAACCTCCTGTTTGGCCCAGTTTGCAATTTCTGCGGAAGATGAACAGGAATAGCGAGAACCAATGAGAGGCTAGCTGGAGGTGTCTGGACGGGCAAATTTAACTCTCATTTCCCACCAGGAAGAGGAAATAACCAAAGGCTCAGCGTGCCGTACCGGAACCAGATTAGGGCCTGAAGCCATCCTGCGGTGTTGCGGCCAGGTCACAAGAAAGCGAGTTGAAGAAAGGAGCTCAGGGGCACTGTAATTCACAAACCTGCAGAGTTATAAATGACAGCTATCGTCCAAAAATAGACTGAAGTAAGGCTGCCAAGAGGACTTGAAAGCGGGGCAGAATTGCAGGAAACCGATTTCAGGAGGTAGACTGGAATTGCATTGAAAGCATAGGAAAAGAGGCAGAACGTCCACAATGATGCACTTGGCCAAAAAGGGCGTATGCGTTTTTTCCTGAATATATTCAGGAAAAAACGCATACGCCCTTTTTGGCCAACCAAGCAAGCTTGCAAAGGAAATCTGCACTACAATGAAGTCTCACTTCCCCCCGGTCAAAAGGGCCATCTGAAAAAAGTGTAAAATCCAGAAAGGCAGGACAGGCCATGGACAACTGGGAGCCTTGTTATGCTGATGGGCGGGATGTAAATTGCCAACAGACACTCGAGAGAAGTGTATGGTGTTTCCTGAAACATCTAAAAAACAAAGCAACAGAGCCTAGGGCACTTCCACTTATGGTCCTATAGCTTAGGGAAATTAAAATCAAAAAGACACAGCCACCCCAAACTTTCGAACGGCTCTGTTTACAAGAACCTCGTTTACAGTACAAGTTCAACATCGCAGAAAGTGAAAAATGGATAAAGAAGTTGTGGTATTTACTTACAAAGCAATATCACTCAGCAATGAAATCTGTGTCATCAGGCCCATAGCAGCACAATGAGTGGATTCAGGTATGATGATTCTAACTGAAATAAGTCACACAGAAAAGAAACATCATAAGATATCAGTAATACACGGAATGTAAACTTGGCTACACAGGAACTGAATTACAGAACAGAACAGGGTCTCAAATTTAGAAAAACAACTTATGCTGGCTTAAGGGGAAAGGTGAGTTGGGGTGCTGCATAAAACCAGAGATTGAAATGAGCACAGATAAAGTTCCTTAAGTCAAATATGGAATAGACAAGAGCTACTCCTTGCTCAACGAAATGGACTCAACACCGCATATTAAACGCCTAAGAATGTACCTGACTAGTAAGTATCGGAAAACCTATGGATTGCTATGTCTCCAAAAGAGAATCAAGCATGTGTACATGGGCATAAACGCAGCAGTGATAGGATTGGAGAGGTTCGGTGAGCAAATGAAGACCCTTTGAAGTCATATTGCATGGTACCCATTACACGGGTCTCAACTCTCCAGGTTTAAGGTATTCTTCCTTCAGCTAAAACATGCATGTGGAACCCAAGTATGATCAACCATGTGAATGGGAGACGTGTTCAAATATGTCTCAGTTTTCCTCCCCTGGTACTCGGGTGCAACATTCCAGACGCTTTACTAACACTCTCCCCACTTGGAGAGTCAGCGCCTTTAACCTCCTGTTTGGCCCAGTTTGCAATTTCTGCGGAAGATGAACAGGAATAGCGAGAACCAATGAGAGGCTAGCTGGAGGTGTCTGGACGGGCAAATTTAACTCTCATTTCCCACCAGGAAGAGGAAATAACCAAAGGCTCAGCGTGCCATACCGGAACCAGATTAGGGCCTGAAGACATCCTGCGGTGTTGCGGCCAGGTCACAAGAAAGCGAGTTGAAGAAAGGAGCTCAGGGGCACTGTAATTCACAAACCTGCAGAGTTATAAATGACAGCTATCGTCCAAAAATAGACTGAAGTAAGGCTGCCAAGAGGACTTGAAAGCGGGGCAGAATTGCAGGAAACCGATTTCAGGAGGTAGACTGGAATTGCATTGAAAGCATAGGAAAAGAGGCAGAACGTCCACAATGATGCACTTGGCCAAAAAGGGCGTATGCGTTTTTTCCTGAATATATTCAGGAAAAAACGCATACGCCCTTTTTGGCCAACCAAGCAAGCTTGCAAAGGAAATCTGCACTACAATGAAGTCTCACTTCCCCCCGGTCAAAAGGGCCATCTGAAAAAAGTGTAAAATCCAGAAAGGCAGGACAGGCCATGGACAACTGGGAGCCTTGTTATGCTGATGGGCGGGATGTAAATTGCCAACAGACACTCGGGAGAAGTGTATGGTGTTTCCTGAAACATCTAAAAAACAAAGCAACAGAACCTAGGGCACTTCCACTTATGGTCCTATAGCTTAGGGAAATTAAAATCAAAAAGACACAGCCACGCCAAAGTTTGGAACGGCTCTGTTTACAAGAACCTCGTTTACAGTACAAGTTCAACATCGCAGAAAGTGAAAAATGGATAAAGAACTTGTGGTATTTACTTACAAAGCAATATCACTCAGCAATGAAATCTGTGTCATCAGGCCCTTAGCAGCACAATGAGTGGATTCAGGTATGATGATTCTAACTGAAGTAAGTCACACAGAAAAAGAAACATCATAAGATATCAGTAATACACGGAATGTAAACTTGGCTACACAGGAACTGAATTACAGAACAGAACAGGGATTCAAATTTAGAAAACCAACTTATGCTTGCTTAAGGGTAAAGGTGAGTTGGGGTGCTGCATAAAACCAGAGATTGAAATGAGCACAGATAAAGTTCCTTAAGTCAAATATGGAATAGACAAGAGCTACTCCTTGCTCAACGAAATGGACTCAACACCGCATATTAAACGCCTAAGAATGTACCTGACTAGTAAGTATCTTAAAACCTATGGATTGCTATGTCTCCGAAAGAGAATCAAGCATGTGTACAGGGGCATAAACGCAGCAGTGATAGGATTGGAGAGGTTCGGTGAGCAAATGAAGACCCTTTGAAGTCATATTGCATGGTACCCATTACACGGGTCTCAACTCTCCAGGTTTAAGGTATTCTTCCTTCAGCTAAAACATGCATGTGGAACCCAAGTATGATCAACCATGTGAACGGGAGACGTGTTCAAATATGTCTCAGTTTTCCTCCCCTGGTACTCGGGTGCAACATTCCAGACGCTTTACTAACACTCTCCCCACTTGGAGAGTCAGCGCCTTTAACCTCCTGTTTGGCCCAGTTTGCAATTTCTGCAGAAGATGAACAGGAATAGCGAGAACCAATGAGAGGCTAGCTGGAGGTGTCTGGACGGGCAAATTTAACTCTCATTTCCCACCAGGAAGAGGAAATAACCAAAGGCTCAGCGTGCCGTACCGGAACCAGATTAGGGCCTGAAGCCATCCTGCGGTGTTGCGGCCAGGTCACAAGAAAGCGAGTTGAAGAAAGGAGCTCAGGGGCACTGTAATTCACAAACCTGCAGAGTTATAAATGACAGCTATCGTCCAAAAATAGACTGAAGTAAGGCTGCCAAGAGGACTTGAAAGCGGGGCAGAATTGCAGGAAACTGATTTCAGGAGGTAGACTGGAATTGCATTGAAAGCATAGGAAAAGAGGCAGAACGTCCACAATGATGCACTTGGCCAAAAAGGGCGTATGCGTTTTTTCCTGAATATATTCAGGAAAAAACGCATACGCCCTTTTTGGCCAACCAAGCAAGCTTACAAAGGAAATCTGCACTACAATGAAGTCTCACTTCCCCCCGATCAAAAGGGCCATCTGAAAAAAGTGTAAAATCCAGAAAGGCAGGACAGGCCATGGAGAACTGGGAGCCTTGTTATGCTGATGGGCGGGATGTAAATTGCCAACAACCACTCGGGAGAAGTGTATGGTGTTTCCTGAAACATCTAAAAAACAAAGCAACAGAACCTAGGGCACTTCCACTTATGGTCCTATAGCTTAGGGAAATTAAAATCAAAAAGACACAGCCACCCCAAAGTTTGGAACGGCTCTGTTTACAAGAACCTCGTTTACAGTACAAGTTCAACATCGCAGAAAGTGAAAAATGGATAAAGAAGTTGTGGTATTTACTTACAAAGCAATATCACTCAGCAATGAAATCTGTGTCATCAGGCCCTTAGCAGCACAATGAGTGGATTCAGGTATGATGATTCTAACTGAAGTAAGTCACACAGAAAAAGAAACATCATAAGATATCAGTAATACACGGAATGTAAACTTGGCTACACAGGAACTGAATTACAGAACAGAACAGGGACTCAAATTTAGAAAACCAACTTATGCTTGCTTAAGGGTAAAGGTGAGTTGGGGTGCTGCATAAAACCAGAGATTGAAATGAGCACAGATAAAGTTCCTTAAGCGAAATATGGAATAGACAAGAGCTACTCCTTGCTCAACGAAATGGACTCAACACCGCATATTAAACGCCTAAGAATGTACCTGACTAGTAAGTATCTTAAAACCTATGGATTGCTATGTCTCCGAAAGAGAATCAAGCATGTGTACAGGGGCATAAACGCAGCAGTGATAGGATTGGAGAGGTTCGGTGAGCAAATGAAGACCCTTTGAAGTCATATTGCATGGTACCCATTCCACGGGTTTCAACCACCCAGGTTTAAGGTATTCTTCCTTCAGCTAAAACATGCATGTGGAACCTAGAGTATGATCAACCATGTGATCGGGAGACGTGTTCAAATATGTCTCAGTTTTCGTACCCTGGTACTCGGGTGCAACATTCCAGACGCTTTACTAACACTCTCCCGAATTGGAGAGTCAGTCCCTTTAACCTCCTGTTTGGCCCAGTTTGCAATTTCTGCGGAAGATGAACAGGAATAGCGAGAACCAATGAGAGGCTAGCTGGAGGTGTCTGGACGGGCAAATTTAACTCTCATTTCCCACCAGGAAGAGGAATTAACCAAAGGCTCAGCGTGCCGTGCCAGAACCAGATTAGGGCCTGAAGCCATCCTGCGGTGTTGCGGCCAGGTCACAAGAAAGCGAGTTGAAGAAAGGAGCTCAGGGGCACTGTAATTCACAAACCTGCAGAGTTATAAATGACAGCTATCGTCCAAAAATAGACTGAAGTAAGGCTGCCAAGAGGACTTGAAACCAGGGCAGAATTGCAGGAAACCGATTTCAGGAGGTAGACTGGAATTGCATTGAAAGCATAGGAAAAGAGGCAGAACGTCCACAATGATGCACTTGGCCAAAAAGGGCGTATGCGTTTTTTCCTGAATATATTCAGGAAAAAACGCATACGCCCTTTTTGGCCAACCAAGCAAGCTTGCAAAGGAAATCTGCACTACAATGAAGTCTCACTTCCCCCCGGTCAAAAGGGCCATCTGAAAAAAGTGTAAAATCCAGAAAGGCAGGACAGGCCATGGAGAACTGGGAGCCTTGTTATGCTGATGGGCGGGAAGTAAATTGCCAACAACCACTCGGGAGAAGTGTATGGTGTTTCCTGAAACATCTAAAAAACAAAGCAACAGAGCCTAGGGCACTTCCACTTATGGTCCTATAGCTTAGGGAAATTAAATTCAAAAAGACACAGCCACCCCAAAGTTTGGAACGGCTCTGTTTACAAGAACCTCGTTTACAGTACAAGTTCAACATCGTAGAAAGTGAAAAATGGATAAAGAACTTGTGGTACTTACGTACAATGCAGTATCACTCAGCAATGAAATCTATGTCATCAGGCCCGTAGCAGCATAATGAGTGGATTCAGGTATGATGATTCTAACTGAAATAAGTCACACAGAAAAAGAAACATCATAAGATATCACTAATACACGGAATGTAAACTTGGCTACACAGGAACTGCATTCCAAAACAGAACAGGGTCTCAAATTTAGAAAACCAACTTATGCTTGCTTAAGGGGAAAGGTGAGTTGGGGTGCTACATAAAACCAGAGATTGAAATGAGCACAGATAAAGTTCCTTAAGCCAAATATGGAATAGACAAGAGCTACTCCTTGCTCAACGAAATGGACTCAACACCCCATATTAAACGCCTAAGAATGTACCTGACTAGTAAGTATCTTAAAACCTATGGATTGCTATGTCTCCAAAAGAGAATCAAGCGTGTGTTCAGGGGCATAAACGCAGCACTGATAGGATTGGAGAGGTTCGGTGAGCAAATGAAGACCCTTTGAAGTCATATTGCATGGTACCCATTCCACGGGTCTCAACTCTCCAGGTTTAAGGTATTCTTCCTTCAGCTAAAACATGCATGTGGAACCCAGAGTATGATCAACCATGTGAACGGGAGACGTGTTCAAATATGTCTCAGTTTTCCTCCCCTGGTACTCGGGTGCAACATTCCAGACGCTTTACTAACACTCTTCCGACTTGGAGAGTCAGTCCCTTTAACCTCCTGTTTGGCCCAGTTTGCAATTTCTGCGGAAGATGAACAGGAATAGTGAGAACCAATGAGAGACTAGCTGGAGGTGTCTGGACGGGCAAATTTAACTCTCATTTCCCACCAGGAAGAGGAATTAACCAAAGGCTCAGCGTGCCGTGCCGGAACCAGATTAGGGCCTGAAGACATCCTGCGGTGTTGCGGCCAGGTCACAAGAAAGCGAGTTGAAGAAAGGAGCTCAGGGGCACTGTAATTCACAAACCTGCAGAGTTATAAATGACAGCTATCGTCCAAAAATAGACTGAAGTAAGGCTGCCAAGAGGACTTGAAAGCGGGGCAGAATTGCAAGAAACCGATTTCAGGAGGTAGACTGGAATTGCATTGAAAGCATAGGAAAAGAGGCAGAACGTCCACAATGATGCACTTGGCCAAAAAGGGCGTATGCGTTTTTTCCTGAATATATTCAGGAAAAAACGCATACGCCCTTTTTGGCCAACCAAGCAAGCTTGCAAAGGAAATCTGCACTACAATGAAGTCTCACTTCCCCCCGGTCAAAAGGGCCATCTGAAAAAAGTGTAAAATCCAGAAAGGCAGGACAGGCCATGGACAACTGGGAGCCTTGTTATGCTGATGGGCGGGATGTAAATTGCCAACAGACACTCGGGAGAAGTGTATGGTGTTTCCTGAAACATCTAAAAAACAAAGCAACAGAACCTAGGGCACTTCCACTTATGGTCCTATAGCTTAGGGAAATTAAAATCAAAAAGACACAGCCACCCCAAACTTTCGAACGGCTCTGCTTACAAGAACCTCGTTTACAGTATAAGTTCAACATCGCAGAAAGTGAAAAATGGATAAAGAAGTTGTGGTATTTACTTACAAAGCAATATCACTCAGCAATGAAATCTGTGTCATCAGGCCCATAGCAGCACAATGAGTGGATTCAGGTATGATGATTCTAACTGAAATAAGTCACACAGAAAAGAAACATCATAAGATATCAGTAATACACGGAATGTAAACTTGGCTACACAGGAACTGAATTACAGAACAGAACAGGGTCTCAAATTTAGAAAAACAACTTATGCTTGCTTAAGGGGAAAGGTGAGTTGGGGTGCTGCATATAACCAGAGATTGAAATGAGCACAGATAAAGTTCCTTAAGTCAAATATGGAATAGACAAGAGCTACTCCTTGCTCAACGTAATGGACTCAACACCGCATATTAAACGCCTAAGAATGTACCTGACTAGTAAGTATCGGAAAACCTATGGATTGCTATGTCTCCAAAAGAGAATCAAGCATGTGTACATGGGCATAAACGCAGCAGTGATAGGATTGGAGAGGTTCGGTGAGCAAATGAAGACCCTTTGAAGTCATATTGCATGGTACCCATTCCACGGGTTTCAACTACCCAGGTTTAAGGTATTCTTCCTTCAGCTAAAACATGCATGTGGAACCTAGAGTATGATCAACCATGTGATCGGGAGACGTGTTCAAATATGTCTCAGTTTTCCTCCCCTGGTACTCGGGTGCAACATTCCAGACGCTTTACTAACACTCTCCCCACTTGGAGAGTCAGTCCCTTTAACCTCCTGTTTGGCCCAGTTTGCAATTTCTGCGGAAGATGAACAGGAATAGCGAGAACCAATGAGAGACTAGCTGGAGGTGTCTGGACGGGCAAATTTAACTCTCATTTCCCACCAGGAAGAGGAATTAACCAAAGGCTCAGCGTGCCGGGCCAGAACCAGATTAGGGCCTGAAGCCATCCTGCGGTGTTGCGTCCAGATCAAAAGAAAGCGAGTTGAAGAGAGGAGCTCAGGGGCACTGTAATTCACAAACCTGCAGAGTTATAAATGACAGCTATCGTCCAAAAATAGACTGAAGTAAGGCTGCCAAGAGGACTTGAAAGCGGGGCAGAATTGCAGGAAACCGATTTCAGGAGGTAGACTGGAATTGCATTGAAAGCATAGGAAAAGAGGCAGAACGTCCACAATGATGCACTTGGCCAAAAAGGGCGTATGCGTTTATTCCTGAATATATTCAGGAAAAAACGCATACGCCCTTTTTGGCCAACCAAGCAAGCTTGCAAAGGAAATCTGCACTACAATGAAGTCTCACTTCCCCGCGGTCAAAAGGGGCATCTGAAAAAAGTGTAATATCCAGAAAGGCAACAGGCCATTGAGAACTGGGAGCCTTGTTATGCTGATGGGCGGGATGTAAATTGCCAACAGACACTCGGGAGAAGTGTATGGTGTTTCCTGAAACATCTAAAAAACAAAGCAACAGAGCCTAGGGCACTGCCACTTATGGTCCTATAGCTTAGGGAAATTAAAATCAAAAAGACACAGCCACCCCAAAGTTTGGGACGCCTCTGTTTACAAGAACCTCGTTTACAGTACAAGTTCAACATCGCAGAAAGTGAAAAATGGATAAAGAAGTTGTGGTATTTACTTACAAAGCAATATCACTCAGCAATGAAATCTATGTCATCAGGCCCTTAGCATCACAATGAGTGGATTCAGGTATGATGATTCTAACTGAAATAAGTCACACAGAAAAAGAAACATCATAAGATATCAGTAATACACGGAATGTAAACTTGGCTACACAGGAACTGAATTACAGAACAGAACAGGGTCTCAAATTTAGAAAACCAACTTATGCTTGCTTAAGGGTAAAGGTGAGTTGGGGTGCTGCATAAAACCAGAGATTGAAATGAGCACAGATAAAGTTCCTTAAGTCAAATAGGAAATAGACAAGAGCTACTCCTTGCTCAACGAAATGGACTCAACACCGCATATTAAACGCCTAAGAATGTACCTGACTAGTAAGTATCGTAAAACCTATGGATTGCTATGTCTCCAAAAGAGAATCAAGCATGTGTACAGGGGCATAAACGCAGCAGTGATAGGATTGGAGAGGTTCGGTGAGCAAATGAAGACCCTTTGAAGTCATATTGCATGGTACCCATTACACGGGTCTCAACTCTCCAGGTTTAAGGTATTCTTCCTTCAGCTAAAACATGCATGTGGAACCCAAGTATGATCAACCATGTGAACGGGAGACGTGTTCAAATATGTCTCAGTTTTCCTCCCCTGGTACTCGGGTGCAACATTCCAGACGCTTTACTAACACTCTCCCCACTTGGAGAGTCAGCGCCTTTAACCTCCTGTTTGGCCCAGTTTGCAATTTCTGCGGAAGATGAACAGGAATAGCGAGAACCAATGAGAGGCTAGCTGGAGGTGTCTGGACGGGCAAATTTAACTCTCATTTCCCACCAGGAAGAGGAATTAACCAAAGGCTCAGCATGCCGGGCCGGAACCAGATTAGGGCCTGAAGCCATCCTGCGGTGTTGCGGCCAGGTCACAAGAAAGCGAGTTGAAGAAAGGAGCTCAGGGGCACTGTAATTCACAAACCTGCAGAGTTATAAATGACAGCTATCGTCCAAAAATAGACTGAAGTAAGGCTGCCAAGAGGACTTGAAAGCGGGGCAGAATTGCAGGAAACCGATTTCAGGAGGTAGACTGGAATTGCATTGAAAGCATAGGAAAAGAGGCAGAACGTCCACAATGATGCACTTGGCCAAAAAGGGCGTATGCGTTTTTTCCTGAATATATTCAGGAAAAAACGCATACGCCCTTTTTGGCCAACCAAGCAAGCTTGCAAAGGAAATCTGCACTACAATGAAGTCTCACTTCCCCCCGGTCAAAAGGGCCATCTGAAAAAAGTGTAAAATCCAGAAAGGCAGGACAGGCCATGGACAACTGGGAGCCTTGTTATGCTGAAGGGCGGGATGTAAATTGCCAACAGACACTCGGGAGAAGTGTATGGTGTTTCCTGAAACATCTAAAAAACAAAGCAACAGAGCCTAGGGCACTGCCACTTATGGTCCTATAGCTTAGGGAAATTAAAATCAAAAAGACACAGCCACCCCAAAGTTTGGGACGCCTCTGTTTACAAGAACCTCGTTTACAGTACAAGTTCAACATCGCAGAAAGTGAAAAATGGATAAAGAAGTTGTGGTATTTACTTACAAAGCAATATCACTCAGCAATGAAATCTATGTCATCAGGCCCTTAGCATCACAATGAGTGGATTCAGGTATGATGATTCTAACTGAAATAAGTCACACAGAAAAAGAAACATCATAAGATATCAGTAATACACGGAATGTAAACTTGGCTACACAGGAACTGAATTACAGAACAGAACAGGGTCTCAAATTTAGAAAACCAACTTATGCTTGCTTAAGGGTAAAGGTGAGTTGGGGTGCTGCATAAAACCAGAGATTGAAATGAGCACAGATAAAGTTCCTTAAGTCAAATATGGAATAGACAAGAGATACTCCTTGCTCAACGAAATGGACTCAAAACCGCATATTAAACGCCTAAGAATGTACCTGACTAGTAAGTATCGTAAAACCTATGGATTGCTATGTCTCCGAAAGAGAATCAAGCATGTGTACAGGGGCATAAACGCAGCAGTGATAGGATTGGAGAGGTTCGGTGAGCAAATGAAGACCCTTTGAAGTCATATTGCATGGTACCCATTACACGGGTCTCAACTCTCCAGGTTTAAGGTATTCTTCCTTCAGCTAAAACATGCATGTGGAACCCAAGTATGATCAACCATGTGAACGGGAGACGTGTTCAAATATGTCTCAGTTTTCCTCCCCTGGTACTCGGGTGCAACATTCCAGACGCTTTACTAACACTCTCCCCACTTGGAGAGTCAGTGCCTTTAACCTCCTGTTTGGCCCAGTTTGCAATTTCTGCGGAAGATGAACAGGAATAGCGAGAACCAATGAGAGACTAGCTGGAGGTGTCTGGACGGGCAAATTTAACTCTCATTTCCCACCAGGAAGAGGAATTAACCAAAGGCTCAGCATGCTGGGCCGGAACCAGATTAGGGCCTGAAGCCATCCTGCGGTGTTGCGGCCAGGTCACAAGAAAGCGAGTTGAAGAAAGGAGCTCAGGGGCACTGTAATTCACAAACCTGCAGAGTTATAAATGACAGCTATCGTCCAAAAATAGACTGAAGTAAGGCTGCCAAGAGGACTTGAAAGCGGGGCAGAATTGCAGGAAACCGATTTCAGGAGGTAGACTGGAATTGCATTGAAAGCATAGGAAAAGAGGCAGAACGTCCACAATGATGCACTTGGCCAAAAAGGGCGTATGTGTTTTTTCCTGAATATATTCAGGAAAAAACGCATACGCCCTTTTTGGCCAACCAAGCAAGCTTGCAAAGGAAATCTGCACTACAATGAAGTCTCACTTCCCCCCGGTCAAAAGGGCCATCTGAAAAAAGTGTAAAATCCAGAAAGGCAACAGGCCATGGAGAACTGGGAGCCTTGTTATGCTGATGGGCGGGATGTAAATTGCCAACAGACACTCGGGAGAAGTGTATGGTGTTTCCTGAAACATCTAAAAAACAAAGCAACAGAGCCTAGGGCACTGCCACTTATGGTCCTATAGCTTAGGGAAATTAAAATTAAAAAGACACAGCCACCCCAAAGTTTGGGATGCCTCTGTTTACAAGAACCTCATTTACAGTACAAGTTCAACATCGCAGAAAGTGAAAAATGGATAAAGAAGTTGTGGTATTTACTTACAAAGCAATATCACTCAGCAATGAAATCTATGTCATCAGGCCCTTAGCATCACAATGAGTGGATTCAGGTATGATGATTCTAACTGAAATAAGTCACACAGAAAAAAAACATCATAAGATATCAGTAATACACGGAATGTAAACTTGGCTACACAGGAACTGAATTACAGAACAGAACAGGGTCTCAAATTTAGAAAACCAACTTATGCTTGCTTAAGGGTAAAGGTGAGTTGGGGTGCTGCATAAAACCAGAGATTGAAATGAGCACAGATAAAGTTCCTTAAGTCAAATATGGAATAGACAAGAGCTACTCCTTGCTCAACGAAATGGACTCAACACCGCATATTAAACGCCTAAGAATGTACCTGACTAGTAAGTATCGTAAAACCTATGGATTGCTATGTCTCCAAAAGAGAATCAAGCATGTGTACAGGGGCATAAACGCAGCAGTGATAGGATTGGAGAGGTTCGGTTAGCAAATGAAGACCCTTTGAAGTCATACTGCATGGTACCCATTCCACGGGTCTCAACTCTCCAGGTTTAAGGTATTCTTCCTTCAGCTAAAACATGCATGTGGAACCCAAGTATGATCAACCATGTGAACGGGAGACGTGTTCAAATATGTCTCAGATTTCCTCCCCTGATACTCGGGTGCAACATTCCAGACGCTTTACTAACACTCTCCCCACTTGGAGAGTCAGCGCCTTTAACCTCCTGTTTGGCCCAGTTTGCAATTTCTGCGGAAGATGAACAGGAATAGCGAGAACCAATGAGAGGCTAGCTGGAGGTGTCTGGACGGGCAAATTTAACTCTCATTTCCCACCAGGAAGAGGAATTAACCAAAGGCTCAGCATGCCGGGCCGGAACCAGATTAGGGCCTGAAGCCATCCTGCGGTGTTGCGGCCAGGTCACAAGAAAGCGAGTTGAAGAAAGGAGCTCAGGGGCACTGTAATTCACAAACCTGCAGAGTTATAAATGACAGCTATCGTCCAAAAATAGACTGAAGTAAGGCTGCCAAGAGGACTTGAAAGCGGGGCAGAATTGCAGGAAACCGATTTCAGGAGGTAGACTGGAATTGCATTGAAAGCATAGGAAAAGAGGCAGAACGTCCACAATGATGCACTTGGCCAAAAAGGGCGTATGCGTTTTTTCCTGAATATATTCAGGAAAAAACGCATACGCCCTTTTTGGCCAACCAAGCAAGCTTGCAAAGGAAATCTGCACTACAATGAAGTCTCACTTCCCCCCGGTCAAAAGGGCCATCTGAAAAAAGTGTAAAATCCAGAAAGGCAACAGGCCATGGAGAACTGGGAGCCTTGTTATGCTGATGGGTGGGATGTAAATTGCCAACAGACACTTGGGAGAAATGTATGGTGTTTCCTGAAACATCTAAAAAACAAAGCAACAGAGCCTAGGGCACTTCCACTTATGGTCCTATAGCTTAGGGAAATTAAAATCAAAAAGACACAGCCACCCCAAAGTTTGGAACGGCTCTGTTTACAAGAACCTAGTTTACAGTACAAGTTCAACATCGCAGAAAGTGAAAAATGGATAAAGAAGTTGTGGTATTCACTTACAAAGCAATATCACTCAGCAATGAAATCTATGTCATCAGGCCCTTAGCAGCACAATGAGTGGATTCAGGTATGATGATTCTAACTGAAATAAGTCACACAGAAAAAGAAACATCATAAGATATCAGTAATACACGGAATGGAAACTTGGCTACACAGGAACTGAATTACAGAACAGAACAGGGTCTCAAATTTAGAAAAACAACTTATGCTTGCTTAAGGGTAAAGGTGAGTTGGGGTGCTGCATAAAACCAGAGATTGAAATGAGCACAGATAAAGTTCCTTAAGCCAAATATGGAATAGACAAGAGCTACTCCTTGCTCAACGAAATGGACTCAACACCGCATATTAAACGCCTAAGAATGTACCTGACTTGTAAGTATCTTAAAACCTATGGATTGCTATGTCTCCGAAAGAGAATCAAGCATGTGTACAGGGGCATAAACGCAGCAGTCATAGGATTGGAGAGGTTCGGTGAGCAAATGAAGACCCTTTGAAGTCATATTGCATGGTACCCATTCCACGGGTTTCAACTACCCAGGTTTAAGGTATTCTTCCTTCAGCTAAAACATGCATGTGGAACCTAGAGTATGATCAACCATGTGATCGGGAGACGTGTTCAAATATGTCTCAGTTTTCCTCCCCTGGTACTCGGGTGCAACATTCCAGACGCTTTACTAACACTCTCCCCACTTGGAGAGTCAGTCCCTTTAACCTCCTGTTTGGCCCAGTTTGCAATTTCTACGGAAGATGAACAGGAATAGCGAGAACCAATGAGAGGCTAGCTGGAGGTGTCTGGACGGGCAAATTTAACTCTCATTTCCCACCAGGAAGAGGAATTAACCAAAGGCTCAGCATGCCGGGCCGGAACCAGATTAGGGCCTGAAGCCATCCTGCGGTGTTGCGGCCAGGTCACAAGAAAGCGAGTTGAAGAAAGGAGCTCAGGGGCACTGTAATTCACAAACCTGCAGAGTTATAAATGACAGCTATCGTCCAAAAATAGACTGAAGTAAGGCTGCCAAGAGGACTTGAAAGCGGGGCAGAATTGCAGGAAACCGATTTCAGGAGGTAGACTGGAATTGCATTGAAAGCATAGGAAAAGAGGCAGAACGTCCACAATGATGCACTTGGCCAAAAAGGGCGTATGCGTTTTTTCCTGAATATATTCAGGAAAAAACGCATACGCCCTTTTTGGCCAACCAAGCAAGCTTGCAAAGGAAATCTGCACTACAATGAAGTCTCACTTCCCCCCGGTCAAAAGGGCCATCTGAAAAAAGTGTAAAATCCAGAAAGGCAACAGGCCATGGAGAACTGGGAGCCTTGTTATGCTGATGGGCGGGATGTAAATTGCCAACAGACACTCGGGAGAAGTGTATGGTGTTTCCTGAAACATCTAAAATACAAAGCAACAGAGCCTGGGGCACTGCCACTTATGGTCCTATAGCTTAGGGAAATTAAAATTAAAAAGACACAGCCACCCCAAAGTTTGGGATGCCTCTGTTTACAAGAACCTCGTTTACAGTACAAGTTCAACATCGCAGAAAGTGAAAAATGGATAAAGAAGTTGTGGTATTTACTTACAAAGCAATATCACTCAGCAATGAAATCTATGTCATCAGGCCCTTAGCATCACAATGAGTGGATTCAGGTATGATGATTCTAACTGAAATAAGTCACACAGAAAAAAAACATCATAAGATATCAGTAATACACGGAATGTAAACTTGGCTACACAGGAACTGAATTACAGAACAGAACAGGGTCTCAAATTTAGAAAACCAACTTATGCTTGCTTAAGGGTAAAGGTGAGTTGGGGTGCTGCATAAAACCAGAGATTGAAATGAGCACAGATAAAGTTCCTTAAGTCAAATATGGAATAGACAAGAGCTACTCCTTGCTCAACGAAATGGACTCAACACCGCATATTAAACGCCTAAGAATGTACCTGACTAGTAAGTATCGTAAAACCTATGGATTGCTATGTCTCCAAAAGAGAATCAAGCATGTGTACAGGGGCATAAACGCAGCAGTGATAGGATTGGAGAGGTTCGGTGAGCAAATGAAGACCCTTTGAAGTCATACTGCATGGTACCCATTCCACGGGTCTCAACTCTCCAGGTTTAAGGTATTCTTCCTTCAGCTAAAACATGCATGTGGAACCCAAGTATGATCAACCATGTGAACGGGAGACGTGTTCAAATATGTCTCAGTTTTCCTCCCCTGATACTCGGGTGCAACATTCCAGACGCTTTACTATCACTCTCCCCACTTGGAGAGTGAGCGCCTTTAACCTCCTGTTTGGCCCAGTTTGCAATTTCTGCGGAAGATGAACAGGAATAGCGAGAACCAATGAGAGGCTAGCTGGAGGTGTCTGGACGGGCAAATTATTCCTGAATATATTCAGGAAAAAACGCATACGCCCTTTTTGGCCAACCAAGCAAGCTTGCAAAGGAAATCTGCACTACAATGAAGTCTCACTTCCCCCCCGTCAAAAGGGCCATCTGAAAAAAGTGTAAAATCCAGAAAGGCAGGACAGGCCATGGAGAACTGGGAGCCTTGTTATGCTGATGGGCGGGATGTAAATTGCCAACAGACACTCGGGAGAAGTGTATGGTGTTTCCTGAAACATCTAAAAAACAAAGCAACAGAGCCTAGGGCACTGCCACTTATGGTCCTATAGCTTAGGGAAATTAAAATCAAAAAGACACAGCCACCCCAAAGTTTGGGACGCCTCTGTTTACAAGAACCTCGTTTACCGTACAAGTTCAACATCGCAGAAAGTGAAAAATGGATAAAGAAGTTGTGGTATTTACTTACAAAGCAATATCACTCAGCAATGAAATCTATGTCATCAGGCCCTTATCATCACAATGAGTGGATTCAGGTATGATGATTCTAACTGAAATAAGTCACACAGAAAAAGAAACATCATAAGATATCAGTAATACACGGAATGGAAACTTGGCTACACAGGAACTGAATTACAGAACAGAACAGGGTCTCAAATTTAGAAAACCAACTTATGCTTGCTTAAGGGTAAAGGTGAGTTGGGGTGCTGCATAAAACCAGAGATTGAAATGAGCACAGATAAAGTTCCTTAAGTCAAATATGGAATAGACAAGAGCTACTTCTTGCTCAACGAAATGGACTCAACACCGCATATTAAACGCCTAAGAATGTACCTGACTAGTAAGTATTGTAAAACCTATGGATTGCTATGTCTCCAAAAGAGAATCAAGCATGTGTACAGGGGCATAAACGCAGCAGTGATAGGATTGGAGAGGTTCGGTGAGCAAATGAAGACCCTTTGAAGTCATATTGCATGGTACCCATTCCACGGGTCTCAACTCTCCAGGTTTAAGGTATTCTTCCTTCAGCTAAAACATGCATGTGGAACCCAAGTATGATCAACCATGTGAACGGGAGACGTGTTCAAATATGTCTCAGTTTTCCTCCCCTGATACTCGGGTGCAACATTCCAGACGCTTTACTAACACTCTCCCCACTTGGAGAGTCAGCGCCTTTAACCTCCTGTTTGGCCCAGTTTGCAATTTCTGCGGAAGATGAACAGGAATAGCGAGAACCAATGAGAGACTAGCTGGAGGTGTCTGGACGGGCAAATTTAACTCTCATTTCCCACCAGGAATAGGAAATAACGAAAGGCTCAGCGTGCCGTGCCGGAACCAGATTAGGGCCTGAAGCCATCCTGCGGTGTTGCGGCCAGGTCACAAGAAAGCGAGTTGAAGAAAGGAGCTCAGGGGCACTGTAATTCACAAACCTGCAGAGTTATAAATGACAGCTATCGTCCAAAAATAGACTGAAGTAAGGCTGCCAAGAGGACTTGAAACCAGGGCAGAATTGCAGGAAACCGATTTCAGGAGGTAGACTGGAATTGCATTGAAAGCATAGGAAAAGAGGCAGAACGTCCACAATGATGCACTTGGCCAAAAAGGGCGTATGCGTTTTTTCCTGAATATATTCAGGAAAAAACGCATACGCCCTTTTTGGCCAACCAAGCAAGCTTGCAAAGGAAATCTGCACTACAATGAAGTCTCACTTCCCCCCGGTCAAAAGGGCCATCTGAAAAAAGTGTAAAATCTAGAAAGGCAGGACAGGCCATGGAGAACTGGGAGCCTTGTTATGCTGATGGGCGGGATGTAAATTGCCAACAACCACTCGGGAGAAGTGTATGGTGTTTCCTGAAACATCTAAAAAACAAAGCAACAGAGCCTAGGGCACTGCCACTTATGGTCCTATAGCTTAGGGAAATTAAAATCAAAAAGACACAGCCACCCCAAAGTTTGGGACGCCTCTGTTTACAAGAACCTCGTTTACAGTACAAGTTCAACATCGCAGAAAGTGAAAAATGGATAAAGAAGTTGTGGTATTTACTTACAAAGCAATATCACTCAGCAATGAAATCTATGTCATCAGGCCCTTAGCATCACAATGAGTGGATTCAGGTATGATGATTCTAACTGAACTAAGTCACACAGAAAAAGAAACATCATAAGATATCAGTAATACACGGAATGTAAACTTGGCTACACAGGAACTGAATTACAGAACAGAACAGGGTCTCAAATTTAGAAAACCAACTTATGCTTGCTTAAGGGTAAAGGTGAGTTGGGGTGCTGCATAAAACCAGAGATTGAAATGAGCACAGATAAAGTTCCTTAAGTCAAATATGGAATAGACAAGAGCTACTCCTTGCTCAACGAAATGGACTCAACACCGCATATTAAACGCCTAAGAATGTACCTGACTAGTAAGTATCGTAAAACCTATGGATTGCTATGTCTCCAAAAGAGAATCAAGCATGTGTACAGGGGCATAAACGCAGCAGTGATAGGATTGGAGAGGTTCGGTGAGCAAATGAAGACCCTTTGAAGTCATATTGCATGGTACCCATTACACGGGTCTCAACTCTCCAGGTTTAAGGTATTCTTCCTTCAGCTAAAACATGCATGTGGAACCCAAGTATGATCAACCATGTGAACGGGAGACGTGTTCAAATATGTCTCAGTTTTCCTCCCCTGGTACTCGGGTGCAACATTCCAGACGCTTTACTAACACTCTCCCCACTTGGAGAGTCAGCGCCTTTAACCTCCTGTTTGGCCCAGTTTGCAATTTCTGCGGAAGATGAACAGGAATAGCGAGAACCAATGAGAGGCTAGCTGGAGGTGTCTGGACGGGCAAATTTAACTCTCATTTCCCACCAGGAAGAGGAAATAACCAAAGGCTCAGCGTGCCGTACCGGAACCAGATTAGGGCCTGAAGCCATCCTGCGGTGTTGCGGCCAGGTCACAAGAAAGCGAGTTGAAGAAAGGAGCTCAGGGGCACTGTAATTCACAAACCTGCAGAGTTATAAATGACAGCTATCGTCCAAAAATAGACTGAAGTAAGGCTGCCAAGAGGACTTGAAAGCGGGGCAGAATTGCAGGAAACCGATTTCAGGAGGTAGACTGGAATTGCATTGAAAGCATAGGAAAAGAGGCAGAACGTCCACAATGATGCACTTGGCCAAAAAGGGCGTATGCGTTTTTTCCTGAATATATTCAGGAAAAAACGCATACGCCCTTTTTGGCCAACCAAGCAAGCTTGCAAAGGAAATCTGCACTACAATGAAGTCTCACTTCCCCCCGGTCAAAAGGGCCATCTGAAAAAAGTGTAAAATCCAGAAAGGCAGGACAGGCCATGGAGAACTGGGAGCCTTGTTATGCTGATGGGCGGGATGTAAATTGCCAACAACCACTCGGGAGAAGTGTATGGTGTTTCCTGAAACATCTAAAAAACAAAGCAACAGAACCTAGGGCACTTCCACTTATGGTCCTATAGCTTAGGGAAATTAAAATCAAAAAGACACAGCCACCCCAAAGTTTGGAACGGCTCTGTTTACAAGAACCTCGTTTACAGTACAAGTTCAACATCGCAGAAAGTGAAAAATGGATAAAGAAGTTGTGGTATTTACTTACAAAGCAATATCACTCAGCAATGAAATCTATGTCATCAGGCCCTTAGCATCACAATGAGTGGATTCAGGTATGATGATTCTAACTGAAATAAGTCACACAGAAAAAGAAACATCATAAGATATCAGTAATACACGGAATGTAAACTTGGCTACACAGGAACTGAATTACAGAACAGAACAGGGTCTCAAATTTAGAAAACCAACTTATGCTTGCTTAAGGGTAAAGGTGAGTTGGGGTGCTGCATAAAACCAGAGATTGAAATGAGCACAGATAAAGTTCCTTAAGTCAAATATGGAATAGACAAGAGCTACTCCTTGCTCAACGAAATGGACTCAACACCGCATATTAAACGCCTAAGAATGTACCTGACTAGTAAGTATCGTAAAACCTATGGATTGCTATGTCTCCAAAAGAGAATCAAGCATGTGTACAGGGGCATAAACGCAGCAGTGATAGGATTGGAGAGGTTCGGTGAGCAAATGAAGACCCTTTGAAGTCATATTGCATGGTACCCATTACACGGGTCTCAACTCTCCAGGTTTAAGGTATTCTTCCTTCAGCTAAAACATGCATGTGGAACCCAAGTATGATCAACCATGTGAACGGGAGACGTGTTCAAATATGTCTCAGTTTTCCTCCCCTGGTACTCGGGTGCAACATTCCAGACGCTTTACTAACACTCTCCCCACTTGGAGAGTCAGCGCCTTTAACCTCCTGTTTGGCCCAGTTTGCAATTTCTGCGGAAGATGAACAGGAATAGCGAGAACCAATGAGAGGCTAGCTGGAGGTGTCTGGACGGGCAAATTTAACTCTCATTTCCCACCAGGAAGAGGAAATAACCAAAGGCTCAGCGTGCCGTACCGGAACCAGATTAGGGCCTGAAGCCATCCTGCGGTGTTGCGGCCAGCTCAAAAGAAAGCGAGTTGAAGAAAGGAGCTCAGGGGCACTGTAATTCACAAACCTGCAGAGTTATAAATGACAGCTATTGTCCAAAAATAGACTGAAGTAAGGCTGCCAAGAGGACTTGAAAGCGGGGCAGAATTGCAGGAAACCGATTTCAGGAGGTAGACTGGAATTGCATTGAAAGCATAGGAAAAGAGGCAGAACGTCCACAATGATGCACTTGGCCAAAAAGGGCGTATGCGTTTTTTCCTGAATATATTCAGGAAAAAACGCATACGCCCTTTTTGGCCAACCAAGCAAGCTTGCAAAGGAAATCTGCACTACAATGAAGTCTCACTTCCCCCCGGTCAAAAGGGCCATCTGAAAAAAGTGTAAAATCCAGAAAGGCAGGACAGGCCATGGAGAACTGGGAGCCTTGTTATGCTGATGGACGGGATGTAAATTGCCAACAACCACTCAGGAGAAGTGTATGGTGTTTCCTGAAACATCTAAAAAACAAAGCAACAGAACCTAGGGCACTTCCACTTATGGTCCTATAGCTTAGGGAAATTAAAATCAAAAAGACACAGCCACCCCAAAGTTTGGAACGCCTCTGTTTACAAGAACCTCGTTTACAGTACAAGTTCAACATCGCAGAAAGTGAAAAATGGATAAAGAAGTTGTGGTATTTACTTACAAAGCAATATCACTCAGCAATGAAATCTATGTCATCAGGCCCTTAGCATCACAATGAGTGGATTCAGGTATGATGATTCTAACTGAAATAAGTCACACAGAAAAAGAAACATCATAAGATATCAGTAATACACGGAATGTAAACTTGGCTACACAGGAACTGAATTACAGAACAGAACAGGGTCTCAAATTTAGAAAACCAACATATGCTTGCTTAAGGGTCAAGGTGAGTTGGGGTGCTGCATAAAACCAGAGATTGAAATGAGCACAGATAAAGTTCCTTAAGTCAAATATGGAATAGACAAGAGCTACTCCTTGCTCAACGAAATGGACTAAACACCGCATATTAAACGCCTAAGAATGTACCTGACTAGTAAGTATCGTAAAACCTATGGATTGCTATGTCTCCAAAAGAGAATCAAGCATGTGTACAGGGGCATAAACGCAGCAGTGATAGGATTGGAGAGGTTCGGTGAGCAAATGAAGACCCTTTGAAGTCATATTGCATGGTACCCATTACACGGGTCTCAACTCTCCAGGTTTAAGGTATTCTTCCTTCAGCTAAAACATGCATGTGGAACCCAAGTATGATCAACCATGTGAACGGGAGACGTGTTCAAATATGTCTCAGTTTTCCTCCCCTGGTACTCGGGTGCAACATTCCAGACGCTTTACTAACACTCTCCCCACTTGGAGAGTCAGCGCCTTTAACCTCCTGTTTGGCCCAGTTTGCAATTTCTGCGGAAGATGAACAGGAATAGCGAGAACCAATGAGAGGCTAGCTGGAGGTGTCTGGACGGGCAAATTCAACTCTCATTTCGCAACAGGAAGAGGAAATAACCAAAGGCTCAGCGTTCCGTACCGGAAACAGATTAGGGCCTGAAGCCATCCTGCGGTGTTGCGGCCAGCTCAAAAGAAACAGAGTTGAAGAAAGGAGCTCAGGGGCACTGTAATTCACAAACCTGCAGTTATAAATGACAGCTATCGTCCAAAAATATACTGAAGTAAGGCTGCCAAGAGGACTTGAAAGCGGGGCAGAATTGCAGGAAACCGATTTCAGGAGGTAGACTGGAATTGCATTGAAAGCATAGGAAAAGAGGCAGAACGTCCACAATGATGCACTTGACCAAAAAGGGCGTATGCGTTTTTTCCTGAATATATTCAGGAAAAAACGCATACGCCCTTTTTGGCCAACCAAGCAAGCTTGCAAAGGAAATCTGCACTACAATGAAGTCTCACTTCCCCCCGGTCAAAAGGGCCATCTGAAAAAAGTGTAAAATCCAGAAAGGCAGGACAGGCCATGGAGAACTGGGAGCCTGGTTATGCTGATGGGCGGGATGTAAATTGCCAACAACCACTCGGGAGAAGTGTATGGTGTTTCCTGAAACATCTAAAAAACAAAGCAACAGAACCTAGGGCACTTCCACTTATGGTCCTATAGCTTAGGGAAATTAAAATCAAAAAGACACAGCCACCCCAAAGTTTGGAACGGCTCTGTTTACAAGAACCTCGTTTACAGTACAAGTTCAACATCGCAGAAAGTGAAAAATGGATAAAGAAGTTGTGGTGTTTACTTACAAAGCAATATCACTCAGCAATGAAATCTGTGTCATCAGGCCCTTAGCAGCACAATGAGTGGATTCAGGTATGATGATTCTAACTGAAATAAGTCACACAGAAAAAGAAACATCATAAGATATCAGTAATACACGGAATGTAAACTTGGCTACACAGGAACTGAATTACAGAACAGAACAGGGTCTCAAATTTAGAAAACCAACTTATTCTTGCTTAAGGGTAAAGGTGAGTTGGGGTGCTGCATAAAACCAGAGATTGCAATGAGCACAGATAAAGTTCCTTAAGCCAAATATGGAATAGACAAGAGCTACTCCTTGCTCAACGAAATGGACTCAACACCCCATATTAAACGCCTAAGAATGTTCCTGACTAGTAAGTATCTTAAAACCTATGGATTGCTATGTCTCCGAAAGAGAATCAAGCATGTGTACAGGGGCATAAACGCAGCAGTGATAAGATTGGAGAGGTTCGGTGAGCAAATGAAGACCCTTTGAAGTCATATTGCATGGTACCCATTCCACGGGTTTCAACTACCCAGGTTTAAGGTATTCTTCCTTCAGCTAAAACATGCATGTGGAACCTAGAGTATGATCAACCATGTGATCGGGACACGTGTTCAAATATGTCTCAGTTTTCATACCCTGGTACTCGGGTGCAACATTCCAGACGCTTTACTAACACTCTCCCGACTTGGAGAGTCAGTCCCTTTAACCTCCTGTTTGGCCCAGTTTGCAATTTCTGCGGAAGATGAACAGGAATAGCGAGAACCAATGAGAGGCTAGCTGGAGGTGTCTGGACGGGCAAATTTAACTCTCATTTCCCACCAGGAAGAGGAATTAACCAAAGGCTCAGCGTGCCGTGCCGGAACCAGATTAGGGCCTGAAGCCATCCTGCGGTGTTGCGGCCAGGTCACAAGAAAGCGAGTTGAAGAAAGGAGCTCAGGGGCACTGTAATTCACAAACCTGCAGAGTTATAAATGACAGCTATCGTCCAAAAATAGACTGAAGTAAGGCTGCCAAGAGGACTTGAAAGCGGGGCAGAATTGCAGGAAACCGATTTCAGGAGGTAGACTGGAATTGCATTGAAAGCATAGGAAAAGAGGCAGAACGTCCACAATGATGCACTTGGCCAAAAAGGGCGTATGCGTTTTTTCCTGAATATATTCAGGAAAAAACGCATACGCACTTTTTGGCCAACCAAGCAAGCTTGCAAAGGAAATCTGCACTACAATGAAGTCTCACTTCCCCCCGGTCAAAAGGGCCATCTGAAAAAAGTGTAAAATCCAGAAAGGCAGGACAGGCCATGGAGAACTGGGAGCCTTGTTATGCTGATGGGCGGGATGTAAATTGCCAACAGACACTCGGGAGAAGTGTATGGTGTTTCCTGAAACATCTAAAAAACAAAGCAACAGAGCCTAGGGCACTGCCACTTATGGTCCTATAGCTTAGGGAAATTAAAATCAAAAAGACACAGCCACCCCAAAGTTTGGAACGGCTCTGTTTACAAGAACCTCGTTTACAGTACAAGTTCAACATCGCAGAAAGTGAAAAATGGATAAAGAAGTTGTGGTATTTACTTACAAAGCAATATCACTCAGCAATGAAATCTGTGTCATCAGGCCCTTAGCAGCACAATGAGTGGATTCAGGTATGATGATTCTAACTGAAGTAAGTCACACAGAAAAAGAAACATCATAAGATATCAGTAATACACGGAATGTAAACTTGGCTACACAGGAACTGAATTACAGAACAGAACAGGGTCTCAAATTTAGAAAAACAACTTATGCTTGCTTAAGGGGAAAGGTGAGTTGGGGTGCTGCATAAAACCAGAGATTGAAATGAGCACAGATAAAGTTCCTTAAGTCAAATATGGAATAGACAAGAGCTACTCCTTGCTCAACGAAATGGACTCAACACCGCATATTAAACGCCTAAGAATGTACCTGACATGTAAATATCTTAAAACCTATGGATTGCTATGTCTCCGAAAGAGAATCAAGCATGTGTACAGGGGCATAAACGCAGCAGTGATAGGATTGGAGAGGTTCGGTGAGCAAATGAAGACCCTTTGAAGTCATATTGCATGGTACCATTACACGGGTCTCAACTCTCCAGGTTTAAGGTATTCTTCCTTCAGCTAAAACATGCATGTGGAACCCAAGTATGATCAACCATGTGAACGGGAGACGTGTTCAAATATGTCTCAGTTTTCCTCCCCTGATACTCGGGTGCAACATTCCAGACGCTTTACTAACACTCTCCCCACTTGGAGAGTCAGCGCCTTTAACCTCCTGTTTGGCCCAGTTTGCAATTTCTGCGGAAGATGAACAGGAATAGCGAGAACCAATGAGAGACTAGCTGGAGGTGTCTGGACGGGCAAATTTAACTCTCATTTCCCACCAGGAAAAGGAAATAACCAAAGGCTCAGCGTGCCGTGCCGGAACCAGATTAGGGCCTGAAGCCATCCTGCGGTGTTGCGGCCAGGTCACAAGAAAGCAAGTTGAAGAAAGGAGCTCAGGGGCACTGTAATTCACAAACCTGCAGAGTTATAAATGACAGCTATCATCCAAAATAGACTGAAGTAAGGCTGCCAAGAGGACTTGAAAGCGGGGCAGAATTGCAGGAAACCGATTTCAGGAGGTAGACTGGAATTGCATTGAAAGCATAGGAAAAGAGGCAGAACGTCCACAATGATGCACTTGGCCAAAAAGGGCGTATGCGTTTTTTCCTGAATATATTCAGGAAAAAACGCATACGCCCTTTTTGGCCAACCAAGCAAGCTTGCAAAGGAAATCTGCACTACAATGAAGTCTCACTTCCCCCCGGTCAAAAGGGCCATCTGAAAAAAGTGTAAAATCCAGAAAGGCAGGACAGGCCATGGAGAACTGGGAGCCTGGTTATGCTGATGGGCGGGATGTAAATTGCCAACAACCACTCGGGAGAAGTGTATGGTGTTTCCTGAAACATCTAAAAAACAAAGCAACAGAACCTAGGGCACTTCCACTTATGGTCCTATAGCTTAGGGAAATTAAAATCAAAAAGACACAGCCACCCCAAAGTTTGGGACGGCTCTGTTTACAAGAACCTCGTTTACAGTACAAGTTCAACATCACAGAAAGTGAAAAATGGATAAAGAACTTGTGGTCCTTACGTACAATGCAGTATCACTCAGCAATGAAATCTATATCATCAGGCCCGTAGCAGCATAATGAGTAGATTCAGGTATGATGATTCTAACTGAAATAAGTCACACAGAAAAAGAAACATCATAAGATATCACTAATACACGGAATGTAAACTTGGCTACACAGGAACTGAATTCCAAAACAGAACAGGTTCTCAAATTTAGAAAACCAACTTATGCTTGCTTAAGGGGAAAGGTGAGTTGGGTTGCTGCATAAAACCAGAGATTGAAATGAGCACAGATAAAGTTCCTTAAGCCAAATATGGAATAGACAAGAGCTACTCCTTGCTCAACGAAATGGACTCAACACCGCATATTAAACGCCTAAGAATGTTCCTGACTAGTAAGTATCTTAAAACCTATGGATTGCTATGTCTCCGAAAGAGAATCAAGCATGTGTACAGGGGCATAAACGCAGCAGTGATAGGATTGGAGAGGTTCGGTGAGCAAATGAAGACCCTTTGAAGTCATATTGCATGGTACCCATTCCACGGGTTTCAACTACCCAGGTTTTAGGTATTCTTCCTTCAGCTAAAACATGCATGTGGAACCCAGAGTATGATCAACCATGTGATCGGGAGACGTGTTCAAATATGTCTCAGTTTTCCTCCCCTGGTACTCGGGTGCAACATTCCAGACGCTTTACTAACACTCTCCCCACTTGGAGAGTCAGCGCCTTTAACCTCCTGTTTGGCACAGTTTGCAATTTCTGCAGAAGATGAACAGGAATAGCGAGAACCAATGAGAGGCTAGCTGGAGGTGTCTGGACGGGCAAATTTAACTCTCATTTCCCACCAGGAAGAGGAATTAACGAAAGGCTCAGCGTGCCGTGCCGGAACCAGATTAGGGCCTGAAGCCATCCTGCGGTGTTGCGGCCAGGTCACAAGAAAGCGAGTTGAAGAAAGGAGCTCAGGGGCACTGTAATTCACAAACCTGCAGAGTTATAAATGACAGCTATCGTCCAAAAATAGACTGAAGTAAGGCTGCCAAGAGGACTTGAAAGCGGGGCAGAATTGCAGGAAACCGATTTCAGGAGGTAGACTGGAATTGCATTGAAAGCATAGGAAAAGAGGCAGAACGTCCACAATGATGCACTTGGCCAAAAAGGGTGTATGCGTTTTTTCCTGAATATTCAGGAAAAAACGCATACGCCCTTTTTGGCCAACCAAGCAAGCTTACAAAGGAAATCTGCACTACAATGAAGTCTCACTTCCCCCCGGTCAAAAGGGCCATCTGAAAAAAGTGTAAAATCCAGAAAGGCAACAGGCCATTGAGAACTGGGAGCCTTGTTATGCTGATGGACGGGATGTAAATTGCCAACAGACACTTGGGAGAAGTGTATGGTGTTTCCTGAAACATCTAAAAAACAAAGCAACAGAGCCTAGGGCACTTCCACTTATGGTCCTATAGCTTAGGAAAATTAAAATCAAAAAGACACAGCCACCCCAAAGTTTGGAACGGCTCTGTTTACAAGAACCTCGTTTACAGTACAAGTTCAACATCGCAGAAAGTGAAAAATGGATAAAGAACTTGTGGTACTTACGTACAATGCAGTGTCACTCAGCAATGAAATCTATGTCATCAGGCCCGTAGCAGCATAATGAGTAGATTCAGCTACGATGATTCTAACTGAAATAAGTCACACAGAAAAAGAAACATCATAAGATATCAGTAATACACGGAATGTAAACTTGGCTACACAGGAACTGAATTCCAAAACAGAACAGGTTCTCAAATTTAGAAAACCAACTTATGCTTGCTTAAGGGGAAAGGTGAGTTGGGGTGCTGCATAAAACCAGAGATTGAAATGAGCACAGATAAACTTCCTTAAGCCAAATATGGAATACACAAGAGCTACTCCTTGCTCAACGAAATGGACTCAACACCGCATATTAAACGCCTAAGAATGTACCTGACTAGTAAGTATCTTAAAACCTATGGATTGCTATGTCTCCGAAAGAGAATCAAGCATGTGTACAGGGGCATAAACGCAGCAGTGATAGGATTGGAGAGGTTCGGTGAGCAAATGAAGACCCTTTGAAGTCATATTGCATGGTACCCATTACACGGGTCTCAACTCTCCAGGTTTAAGGTATTCTTCCTTCAGCTAAAACATGCATGTGGAACCCAAGTATGATCAACCATGTGAACGGGAGACGTGTTCAAATATGTCTCAGTTTTCCTCCCCTGGTACTCGGGTGCAACATTCCAGACGCTTTACTAACACTCTCCCCACTTGGAGAGTCAGCGCCTTTAACCTCCTGTTTGGCCCAGTTTGCAATTTCTGCGGAAGATGAACAGGAATAGCGAGAACCAATGAGAGGCTAGCTGGAGGTGTCTGGACGGGCAAATTTAACTCTCATTTCCCACCAGGAAAAGGAAATAACCAAAGGCTCAGCGTGCCGGGCCGGAACCAGATTAGGGCCTGAAGCCATCCTGCGGTGTTGCGGCCAGGTCACAAGAAAGCAAGTTGAAGAAAGGAGCTCAGGGGCACTGTAATTCACAAACCTGCAGAGTTATAAATGACAGCTATCGTCCAAAAATAGACTGAAGTAAGGCTGCCAAGAGGACTTGAAAGCGGGGCAGAATTGCAGGAAACCGATTTCAGGAGGTAGACTGGAATTGCATTGAAAGCATAGGAAAAGAGGCAGAACGTCCACAATGATGCACTTGGCCAAAAAGGGCGTATGCGTTTTTTCCTGAATATATTCAGGAAAAAACGCATACGCCCTTTTTGGCCAACCAAGCAAGCTTGCAAAGGAAATCTGCACTACAATGAAGTCTCACTTCCCCCCGGTCAAAAGGGCCATCTGAAAAAAGTGTAAAATCCAGAAAGGCAGGACAGGCCATGGAGAACTGGGAGCCTTGTTATGCTTATGGGCGGGATGTAAATTGCCAACAGACACTTGGGAGAAGTGTATGGTGTTTCCTGAAACATCTAAAAAACAAAGCAACAGAACCTAGGGCACTTCCACTTATGGTCCTATAGCTTAGGGAAATTAAAATCAAAAAGACACAGCCACCCCAAAGTTTGGGACGCCTCTGTTTACAAGAACCTCGTTTAAAGTACAAGTTCAACATCGCAGAAAGTGAAAAATGGATAAAGAAGTTGTGGTATTTACTTACAAAGCAATATCACTCAGCAATGAAATCTGTGTCATCAGGCCCTTAGCAGCACAATGAGTGGATTCAGGTAGGATGATTCTAACTGAAGTAAGTCACACAGAAAAAGAAACATCATAAGATATCAGTAATACACGGAATGTAAACTTGGCTACACAGGAACTGAATTACAGAACAGAACAGGGTCTCAAATTTAGAAAACCAACTTATGCTTGCTTAAGGGTAAAGGTGAGTTGGGGTGCTGCATAAAACCAGAGATTGCAATGAGCACAGATAAAGTTCCTTAAGCCAAATATGGAATAGACAAGAGCTACTCCTTGCTCAACGAAATGGACTCAACACCGCATATTAAACGCCTAAGAATGTACCTGACTAGTAAGTATCTTAAAACCTATAGATTGCTATGTCTCCGAAAGAGAATCAAGCATGTGTACAGGGGCATAAACGCAGCAGTGATAGGATGGGAGAGGTTCGGTGAGCAAATGAAGACCCTTTGAAGTCATATTGCATGGTACCCATTCCACGGGTTTCAACTACCCAGGTTTTAGGTATTCTTCCTTCAGCTAAAACATGCATGTGGAACCCAGAGTATGATCAACCATGTGATCGGGAGACGTGTTCAAATATGTCTCAGTTTTCCTCCCCTGGTACTCGGGTGCAACATTCCAGACGCTTTACTAACACTCTCCCCACTTGGAGAGTCAGCGCCTTTAACATCCTGTTTGGCCCAGTTTGCAATTTCTGCGGAAGATGAACAGGAATAGCGAGAACCAATGAGAGGCTAGCTGGAGGTGTCTGGACGGGCAAATTTAACTCTCATTTCCCACCAGGAGGAGGAAATAACCAAAGGCTCAGCCTGCTGTGCCAGAACCAGATTAGGGCCTGAAGCCATCCTGCGGTGTTGCAGCCAGGTCACAAGAAAGCAAGTTGAAGAAAGGAGCTCAGGGGCACTGTAATTCACAAACCTGCAGAGTTATAAATGACAGCTATCGTCCAAAAATAGACTGAAGTAAGGCTGCCAAGAGGACTTGAAAGCAGGGCAGAATTGCAGGAAACCGATTTCAGGAGGTAGACTGAAATTGCATTTTAAGCATAGGAAAAGAGGCAGAACGTCCACAATGATGCACTTGGCCAAAAAGGGCGTATGCGTTTTTTCCTGAATATATTCAGGAAAAAACGCATACGCACTTTTTGGCCAACCAAGCAAGCTTGCAAAGGAAATCTGCACTACAATGAAGTCTCACTTCCCCCCGGTCAAAAGGGCCATCTGAAAAAAGTGTAAAATCCAGAAAGGCAACAGGCCATTGAGAACTGGGAGCCTTGTTATGCTGATGGGCGGGATGTAAACTGCCAACAGACACTTGGGAGATGTGTATGGTGTTTCCTGAAACATCTAAAAAACAAAGCAACAGAGCATAGGGCACTTCCACTTATGGTCCTATAGCTTAGGGAAATTAAAATCAAAAAGACACAGCCACCCCAAAGTTTGGAACGGCTCTGTTTACAAGAACCTCGTTTACAGTACAAGTTCAACATCGCAGAAAGTGAAAAATGGATAAAGAAGTTGTGGTATTTACTTACAAAGCAATATCACTCAGCAATGAAATCTGTGTCATCAGGCCCTTAGCAGCACAATGAGTGGATTCAGGTATGATGATTCTAACTGAAATAAGTCACACAGAAAAAGAAACATCATAAGATATCAGTAATACACGGAATGTAAACTTGGCTACACAGGAACTGAATTACAGAACAGAACATGGTCTCAAATTTAGAAAAACAACTTATGCTTGCTTAAGGGTAAAGGTGAGTTGGGGTGCTGCATAAAACCAGAGATTGAAATGAGCACAGATAAAGTTCCTTAAGCCAAATATGGAATAGACAAGAGCTACTCCTTGCTCAACGAAATGGACTCAACACCGCATATTAAACGCCTAAGAATGTACCTGACTTGTAAGTATCTTAAAACCTAAGGATTGCTATGTCTCCGAAAGAGAATCAAGCATGTGTACAGGGGCATAAACGCAGCAGTGATAGGATTGGAGAGGTTCGGTGAGCAAATGAAGACCCTTTGAAGTCATATTGCATGGTACCCATTCCACGGGTTTCAACTACCCAGGTTTAAGGTATTCTTCCTTCAGCTAAAACATGCATGTGGAACCTAGAGTATGATCAACCATGTGATCGGGAGACGTGTTCAAATATGTCTCAGTTTTCCTCCCCTGGTACTCGGGTGCAACATTCCAGACGCTTTACTAACACTCTCCCCACTTGGAGAGTCAGTCCCTTTAACCTCCTGTTTGGCCCAGTTTGCAATTTCTGCGGAAGATGAACAGGAATAGCGAAAACCAATGAGAGGCTAGCTGGAGGTGTCTGGATGGGCAAATTTAACTCTCATTTCCCACCAGGAAGAGGAATTAACCAAAGGCTCAGCATGCCGGGCCGGAACCTGATTAGGGCCTGAAGCCATCCTGCGGTGTTGCGGCCAGGTCACAAGAAAGCGAGTTGAAGAAAGGAGCTCAGGGGCACTGTAATTCACAAACCTGCAGAGTTATAAATGACAGCTATCGTCCAAAAATAGACTGAAGTAAGGCTGCCAAGAGGACTTGAAAGCGGGGCAGAATTGCAGGAAACCGATTTCAGGAGGTAGACTGGAATTGCATTGAAAGCATAGGAAAAGAGGCAGAACGTCCACAATGATGCACTTGGCCAAAAAGGGCGTATGCGTTTTTTCCTGAATATATTCAGGAAAAAACGCATACGCCCTTTTTGGCCAACCAAGCAAGCTTGCAAAGGAAATCTGCACTACAATGAAGTCTCACTTCCCCCCGGTCAAAAGGGCCATCTGAAAAAAGTGTAAAATCCAGAAAGGCAGGACAGGCCATGGAGAACTGGGAGCCTTGTTATGCTGATGGGCGGGATGTAAATTGCCAACAGACACTTGGGAGAAGTGTATGGTGTTTCCTGAAACATCTAAAAAACAAAGCAACAGAGCCTAGGGCACTTCCACTTATGGTCCTATAGTTTAGGGAAATTAAAATCAAAAAGACACAGCCACCCCAAAGTTTGGAATGGCTCTGTTTACAAGAACCTCGTTTACAGTACAAGTTCAACATCGCAGAAAGTGAAAAATGAATAAAGAAGTTGTGGTATTGACTTACAAAGCAATATCACTCAGCAATGAAATCTATGTCATCAGGCCCTTAGCAGCACAATGAGTGGATTCAGGTATGATGATTCTAACTGAAATAAGTCACACAGAAAAAGAAACATCATAAGATATCAGTAATACACGGAATGGAAACTTGGCTACACAGGAACTGAATTACAGAACAGAACAGGGCCTCAAATTTAGAAAACCAACTTATGCTTGCTTAAGGGTAAAGGTGAGTTGGGGTGCTGCATAAAACCAGAGATTGAAATGAGCACAGATAAAGTTCCTTAAGCCAAATATGGAATAGACAAGAGCTACTCCTTGCTCAACGAAATGGACTCAACACCGCATATTAAACGCCTAAGAATGTACCTGACTAGTAATTATCGTAAAACCTATGGATTGCTATGTCTCCGAAGGAGAATCAAGCATGTGTACAGGGGCATAAACGCAGCAGTCATAGGATTGGAGAGGTTCGGTGAGCAAATGAAGACCCTTTGAAGTCCTATTGCATGGTACCCATTCCACGGGTTTCAACTACCCAGGTTTAAGGTATTCTTCCTTCAGCTAAAACATGCATGTGGAACCTAGAGTATGATCAACCATGTGATCGGGAGACGTGTTCAAATATGTCTCAGTTTTCCTCCCCTGGTACTCGGGTGCAACATTCCAGACGCTTTACTAACACTCTCCCCACTTGGAGAGTCAGCGCCTTTAACCTCCTGTTTGGCCCAGTTTGCAATTTCTGCGGAAGATGAATAGGAATAGCGAGAACCAATGAGAGGCTAGCTGGAGGTGTCTGGACGGGCAAATTTAACTCTCATTTCCCACCAGGAAGAGGAAATAACCAAAGGCTCAGCGTGCCGTACCGGAACCAGATTAGGGCCTGAAGCCATCCTGCGGTGTTGCAGCCAGCTCAAAAGAAAGCGAGTTGAAGAAAGGAGCTCAGGGGCACTGTAATTCACAAACCTGCAGAGTTATAAATGACAGCTATCGTCCAAAAATAGACTGAAGTAAGGCTGCCAAGAGGACTTGAAAGCGGGGCAGAATTGCAGGAAACCGATTTCAGGAGGTAGACTGGAATTGCATTGAAAGCATAGGAAAAGAGGCAGAACGTCCACAATGATGCACTTGGCCAAAAAGGGCGTATGCGTTTTTTCCTGAATATATTCAGGAAAAAACGCATACGCCCTTTTTGGCCAACCAAGCAAGCTTGCAAAGGAAATCTGCACTACAATGAAGTCTCACTTCCCCCCGGTCAAAAGGGCCATCTGAAAAAAGTGTAAAATCCAGAAAGGCAGGACAGGCCATGGAGAACTGGGAGCCTTGTTATGCTGATGGGCGGGATGTAAATTGCCAACAGACACTCGGGAGAAGTGTATGGTGTTTCCTGAAACATCTAAAAAACAAAGCAACAGAGCCTAGGGCACTGCCACTTATGGTCCTATAGCTTAGGGAAATTAAAATCAAAAAGACACAGCCACCCCAAAGTTTGGGACGCCTCTGTTTACAAGAACCTCGTTTACAGTACAAGTTCAACATCGCAGAAAGTGAAAAATGGATAAAGAAGTTGTGGTATTTACTTACAAAGCAATATCACTCAGCAATGAAATCTGTGTCATCAGGCCCTTAGCAGCACAATGAGTGGATTCAGGTATGATGATTCTAACTGAAGTAAGTCACACAGAAAAAGAAACATCATAAGATATCAGTAATACACGGAATGTAAACTTGGCTACACAGGAACTGAATTACAGAACAGAACAGGGTCTCAAATTTAGAAAACCAACTCATGCTTGCTTAAGGGTAAAGGTGAGTTGGGGTGCTGCATAAAACCAGAGATTGAAATGAGCACAGATAAAGTTCCTTAAGCCAAATATGGAATAGACAAGAGCTACTCCTTGCTCAACAAATTGGACTCAACATCCCAAATTAAACGCCTAAGAATGTACCTGACTAGTAAGTATCTTAAAACCTATGGATTGCTATGTCTCCGAAAGAGAATCAAGCATGTGTACAGGGGCATAAACGCAGCAGTGATAGGATTGGAGAGGTTCGGTGAGCAAATGAAGACCCTTTGAAGTCATATTGCATGGTACCCATTACACGGGTCTCAACTCTCCAGGTTTAAGGTATTCTTCCTTCAGCTAAAACATGCATGTGGAACCCAAGTATGATCAACCATGTGAACGGGAGACGTGTTCAAATATGTCTCAGATTTCCTCCCCTGGTACTCGGGTGCAACATTCCAGACGCTTTACTAACACTCTCCCCACTTGGAGAGTCAGTCCCTTTAACCTCCTGTTTGGCCCAGTTTGCAATTTCTGTGGAAGATGAACAGGAATAGCGAGAACCAATGAGAGACTAGCTGGAGGTGTCTGGACGGGCAAATTTAACTCTCATTTCCCACCAGGAAGAGGAAATAACCAAAGGCTCAGCGTGCCGTGCCGGAACCAGATTAGGGCCTGAAGCCATCCTGCGGTGTTGCGGCCAGGTCACAAGAAAGCGAGTTGAAGAAAGGAGCTCAGGGGCACTGTAATTCACAAACCTGCAGAGTTATAAATGACAGCTATCGTCCAAAAATAGACTGAAGTAAGGCTGCCAAGAGGACTTGAAAGCGGGGCAGAATTGCAGGAAACCGATTTCAGGAGGTAGACTGGAATTGCATTGAAAGCATAGGAAAAGAGGCAGAACGTCCACAATGATGCACTTGGCCAAAAAGGGCGTATGCGTTTTTTCCTGAATATATTCAGGAAAAAACGCATACGCCCTTTTTGGCCAACCAAGCAAGCTTGGAAAGGAAATCTGCACTACAATGAAGTCTCACTTCCCCCCGGTCAAAAGGGCCATCTGAAAAAAGTGTAAAATCCAGAAAGGCAGGACAGGCCATGGAGAACTGGGAGCCTTGTTATGCTGATGGGCGGGATGTAAATTGCCAACAGACACTCAGGAGAAGTGTATGGTGTTTCCTGAAACATCTAAAAAACAAAGCAACAGAGCCTAGGGCACTGCCACTTATGGTCCTATAGCTTAGGGAAATTAAAATCAAAAAGACACAGCCACCCCAAAGTTTGGGATGCCTCTGTTTACAAGAACCTCGTTTACAGTACAAGTTCAACATCGCAGAAAGTGAAAAATGGATAAAGAAGTTGTGGTATTTACTTACAAAGCAATATCACTCAGCAATGAAATCTATGTCATCAGGCACTTAGCATCACAATGAGTGGATTCAGGTATGATGATTCTAACTGAAATAAGTCACACAGAAAAAGAAACATCATAAGATATCAGTAATACACGGAATGGAAACTTGGCTACACAGGAACTGAATTACAGAACAGAACAGGGTCTCAAATTTAGAAAACCAACTTATGCTTGCTTAAGGGTAAAGGTGAGTTGGGGTGCTGCATAAAACCAGAGATTGAAATGAGCACAGATAAAGTTCCTTAAGTCAAATATGGAATAGACAAGAGCTACTCCTTGCTCAACGAAATGGACTCAACACCGCATATTAAACGCCTAAGAATGTACCTGACTAGTAAGTATCGTAAAACCTATGGATTGCTATGTCTCCAAAAGAGAATCAAGCATCTGTACAGGGGCATAAACGCAGCAGTTATAGGATTGGAGAGGTTCGGTGAGCAAATGAAGACCCTTTGAAGTCATATTGCATGGTACCCATTACACGGGTCTTAACTCTCCAGGTTTAAGGTATTCTTCCTTCAGCTAAAACATGCATGTGGAACCCAAGTATGATCAACCATGTGAACGGGAGACGTGTTCAAATATGTCTCAGTTTTCCTCCCCTGGTACTCGGGTGCAACATTCCAGACGCTTTACTAACACTCTCCCCACTTGGAGAGTCAGCGCCTTTAACCTCCTGTTTGGCCCAGTTTGCAATTTCTGCGGAAGATGAACAGGAATAGCGAGAACCAATGAGAGGCAAGCTGGAGGTGTCTGGACGGGCAAATTTAACTCTCATTTCCCACAAGGAAGAGGAAATAACCAAAGGCTCAGCGTGCCGTGCCGGAACCAGATTAGGGCCTGAAGCCATCCTGCGGTGTTGCGGCCAGGTCACAAGAAAGCGAGTTGAAGAAAGGAGCTCAGGGGCACTGTAATTCACAAACCTGCAGAGTTATAAATGACAGCTATCGTCCAAAAATAGACTGAAGTAAGGCTGCCAAGAGGACTTGAAAGCGGGGCAGAATTGCAGGAAACCGATTTCAGGAGGTAGACTGGAATTGCATTGAAAGCATAGGAAAAGAGGCAGAACGTCCACAATGATGCACTTGGCCAAAAAGGGCGTATGCGTTTTTTCCTGAATATATTCAGGAAAAAACGCATACGCCCTTTTTGGCCAACCAAGCAAGCTTGCAAAGGAAATCTGCACTACAATGAAGTCTCACTTCCCCCCGGTCAAAAGGGCCATCTGAAAAAAGTGTAAAATCCAGAAAGGCAGGACAGGTCATGGAGAACTGGGAGCCTTGTTATGCTGATGGGCGGGATGTAAATTGCCAACAGACACTCGGGAGAAGTGTATGGTGTTTCCTGAAACATCTAAAAAACAAAGCAACAGAGCCTAGGGCACTGCCACTTATGGTCCTATAGCTTAGGGAAATTAAAATCAAAAAGACACAGCCACCCCAAAGTTTGGAACGGCTCTGTTTACAAGAACCTCATTTACAGTACAAGTTCAACATCGCAGAAAGTGAAAAATGGATAAAGAAGTTGTGGTATTTACTTACAAAGCAATATCACTCAGCAATGAAATCTGTGTCATCAGGCCCTTAGCAGCACAATGAGTGGATTCAGGTATGATGATTCTAACTGAAGTAAGTCACACAGAAAAAGAAACATCATAAGATATCAGTAATACACGGAATGTAAACTTCGCTACACAGGAACTGAATTACAGAACAGAACAGGGTCTCAAATTTAGAAAACCAACTTATGCTTGCTTAAGGGTAAAGGTGAGTTGGGGTGCTGCATAAAACCAGAGATTTAAATGAGCACAGAAAAAGTTCCTTAAGTCAAATATGGAATAGACAAGAGCTACTCCTTGCTCAACGAAATGGACTCAACACCGCATATTAAACGCCTAAGAATGTACCTGACTAGTAATTATCGTAAAACCTATGGATTGCTATGTCTCCGAAAGAGAATCAAGCATGTGTACAGGGGCATAAACGCAGCAGTGATAGGATTGGAGAGGTTCGGTGAGCAAATGAAGACCCTTTGAAGTCATATTGCATGGTACCCATTACACGGGTCTCAACTCTCCAGGTTTAAGGTATTCTTCCTTCAGCTAAAACATGCATGTGGAACCCAAGTATGATCAACCATGTGAACGGGAGACGTGTTCAAATATGTCTCAGTTTTCCTCCCCTGGTACTCGGGTGCAACATTCCAGACGCTTTACTAACACTCTCCCCACTTGGAGAGTCAGCGCCTTTAACCTCCTGTTTGGCCCAGTTTGCAATTTCTGCGGAAGATGAACAGGAATAGCGAGAACCAATGAGAGGCTAGCTGGAGGTGTCTGGACGGGCAAATTTAACTCTCATTTCCCACCAGGAAGAGGAAATAACCAAAGGCTCAGCGTGCCGTACCGGAACCAGATTAGGGCCTGAAGCCATCCTGCGGTGTTGCGGCCAGCTCAAAAGAAAGCGAGTTGAAGAAAGGAGCTCAGGGGCACTGTAATTCACAAACCTGCAGAGTTATAAATGACAGCTATCGTCCAAAAATAGACTGAAGTAAGGCTGCCAAGAGGACTTGAAAGCGGGGCAGAATTGCAGGAAACCGATTTCAGGAGGTAGACTGGAATTGCATTGAAAGCATAGGAAAAGAGGCAGAACGTCCACAATGATGCACTTGGCCAAAAAGGGCGTATGCGTTTTTTCCTGAATATATTCAGGAAAAAACGCATACGCCCTTTTTGGCCAACCAAGCAAGCTTGCAAAGGAAATCTGCACTACAATGAAGTCTCACTTCCCCCCGGTCAAAAGGGCCATCTGAAAAAAGTGTAAAATCCCGAAAGGCAGGACAGGTCATAGAGAACTGGGAGCCTTGTTATGCTGATGGGCAGGATGTAAATTGCCAACAGACACTCGGGAGAAGTGTATGGTGTTTCCTGAAACATCTAAAAAACAAAGCAACAGAGCCTAGGGCACTGCCACTTATGGTCCTATAGCTTAGGGAAATTAAAATCAAAAAGACACAGCCACCCCAAAGTTTGGGACGCCTCTGTTTACAAGAACCTCGTTTACAGTACAAGTTCAACATCGCAGAAAGTGAAAAATGGATAAAGAAGTTGTGGTATTTACTTACAAAGCAATATCACTCAGCAATGAAATCTGTGTCATCAGGCCCTTAGCAGCACAATGAGTGGATTCAGGTATGATGATTCTAACTGAAGTAAGTCACACAGAAAAGGAAACATCATAAGATACCAGTAATACACGGAATGTAAACTTGGCTACACAGGAACTGAATTACAGAACAGAACAGGGTCTCAAATTTAGAAAACCAACTTATGCTTGCTTAAGGGTAAAGGTGAGTTGGGGTGCTGCATAAAACCAGAGATTGAAATGAGCACAGAAAAAGTTCCTTAAGTCAAATATGGAATAGACAAGAGCTACTCTTTGCTCAACGAAATGGACTCAACACCGCATATTAAACGCCTAAGAATGTACCTGACTAGTAATTATCGTAAAACCTATGGATTGCTATGTCTCCGAAAGAGAATCAAGCATGTGTACAGGGGCATAAATGCAGCAGTGATAGGATTGGAGAGGTTCGGTGAGCAAATGAAGACCCTTTGAAGTCATATTGCATGGTACCCATTACACGGGTCTCAACTCTCCAGGTTTAAGGTATTCTTCCTTCAGCTAAAACATGCATGTGGAACCCAAGTATGATCAACCATGTGAACGGGAGACGTGTTCAAATATGTCTCAGTTTTCCTCCCCTGGTACTCGGGTGCAACATTCCAGACGCTTTACTAACACTCTCCCCACTTGGAGAGTCAGCGCCTTTAACCTCCTGTTTGGCCCAGTTTGCAATTTCTGCGGAAGATGAACAGGAATAGCGAGAACCAATGAGAGGCTAGCTGGAGGTGTCTGGACGGGCAAATTTAACTCTCATTTCCCACCAGGAAGAGGAAATAACCAAAGGCTCAGCGTGCCGTACCGGAACCAGATTAGGGCCTGAAGCCATCCTGCGGTGTTGCGGCCAGCTCAAAAGAAAGCGAGTTGAAGAAAGGAGCTCAGGGGCACTGTAATTCACAAACCTGCAGAGTTATAAATGACAGCTATCGTCCAAAACTAGACTGAATTAAGGCTGCCAAGAGGACTTGAAAGCGGGGCAGAATTGCAGGAAACCGATTTCAGGAGGTAGACTGGAATTGCATTGAAAGCATAGGAAAAGAGGCAGAACGTCCACAATGATGCACTTGGCCAAAAAGGGCGTATGCGTTTTTTCCTGAATATATTCAGGAAAAAACGCATACGCACTTTTTGGCCAACCAAGCAAGCTTGCAAAGGAAATCTGCACTACAATGAAGTCTCACTTCCCCCCGGTCAAAAGGGCCATCTGAAAAAAGTGTAAAATCCAAAAAGGCAGGACAGGTCATGGAGAACTGGGAGCCTTGTTATGCTGATGGGCGGGATGTAAATTGCCAACAACCACTCGGGAGAACTGTATGGTGTTTCCTGAAACATCTAAAAAACAAAGCAACAGAACCTAGGGCACTTCCACTTATGGTCCTATAGCTTAGGGAAATTAAAATCAAAAAGACACAGCCACCCCAAAGTTTGGAACGGCTCTGTTTACAAGAACCTCGTTTACAGTACAAGTTCAACATCGCAGAAAGTGAAAAATGGATAAAGAAGTTGTGGTATTTACTTACAAAGCAATATCACTCAGCAATGAAATCTGTGTCATCAGGCCCTTAGCAGCACAATGAGTGGATTCAGGTATGATGATTCTAACTGAAGTAAGTCACACAGAAAAAGAAACATCATAAGATATCAGTAATACACGGAATGTAAACTTGGCTACACAGGAACTGAATTACAGAACAGAACAGGGTCTCAAATTTAGAAAACCAACTTATGCTTGCTTAAGGGTAAAGGTGAGTTGGGGTGCTGCATAAAACCAGAGATTGAAATGAGCACAGATAAAGTTCCTTAAGCCAAATATGGAATAGACAAGAGCTACTCCTTGCTCAACGAAATGGACTCAACACCGCATATTAAACGCCTAAGAATGTACCTGACTTGTAAGTATCTTAAAACCTATGGATTGCTATGTCTCCGAAAGAGAATCAAGCATGTGTACAGGGGCATAAACGAAGCAGTGATAGGATTGGAGAGGTTCGGTGAGCAAATGAAGACCCTTTGAAGTCATATTGCATGGTACCCATTCCACGGGTTTCAACTACCCAGGTTTAAGGTATTCTTCCTTCAGCTAAAACATGCATGTGGAACCTAGAGTATGATCAACCATGTGATCGGGAGACGTGTTCAAATATGTCTCAGTTTTCCTCCCCTGGTACTCGGGTGCAACATTCCAGACGCTTTACTAACACTCTCCCCACTTGGAGAGTCAGCGCCTTTAACCTCCTGTTTGGCCCAGTTTGCAATTTCTGCGGAAGATGAACAGGAATAGCGAGAACCAATGAGAGGCTAGCTGGAGGTGTCTGGACGGGCAAATTTAACTCTCATTTCCCACCAGGAAGAGGAAATAACCAAAGGCTCAGCGTGCCGTACCGGAACCAGATTAGGGCCTGAAGCCATCCTGCGGTGTTGCGGCCAGCTCAAAAGAAAGCGAGTTGAAGAAAGGAGCTCAGGGGCACTGTAATTCACAAACCTGCAGAGGTATAAATGACAGCTATCGTCCAAAAATAGACTGAAGTAAGGCTGCCAAGAGGACTTGAAAGCGGGGCAGAATTGCAGGAAACCGATTTCAGGAGGTAGACTGGAATTGCATTGAAAGCATAGGAAAAGAGGCAGAACGTCCACAATGATGCACTTGGCCAAAAAGGGCGTATGCGTTTTTTCCTGAATATATTCAGGAAAAAACGCATACGCCCTTTTTGGCCAACCAAGCAAGCTTGCAAAGGAAATCTGCACTACAATGGAGTCTCACTTCCCCCCGGTCAAAAGGGCCATCTGAAAAAAGTGTAAAATCCAGAAAGGCAAGACAGGTCATGGAGAACTGGGAGCCTTGTTATGCTGATGGGCGGGATGTAAATTGCCAACAACCATTCGGGAGAAGTGTATGGTGTTTCCTGAAACATCTAAAAAACAAAGCAACAGAGCCTAGGGCACTGCCACTTATGGTCCTATAGCTTAGGGAAATTAAAATCAAAAAGACACAGCCACCCCAAAGTTTGGGACGCCTCTGTTTACAAGAACCTCGTTTACAGTACAAGTTCAACATCGCAGAAAGTGAAAAATGGATAAAGAAGTTGTGGTATTTACTTACAAAGCAATATCACTCAGCAATGAAATCTGTGTCATCAGGCCCTTAGCAGCACAATGAGTGTATTCAGGTATGATGATTCTAACTGAAGTAAGTCACACAGAAAAAGAAACATCATAAGATACCAGTAATACACGGAATGTAAACTTGGCTACACAGGAACTGAATTACAGAACAGAACAGGGTCTCAAATTTAGAAAACCAACTTATGCTTGCTTAAGGGTAAAGGTGAGTTGGGGTGCTGCATAAAACCAGAGATTGAAATGAGCACAGAAAAAGTTCCTTAAGTCAAATATGGAATAGACAAGAGCTACTCTTTGCTCAACGAAATGGACTCAACACCGCATATTAAACGCCTAAGAATGTACCTGACTAGTAATTATCGTAAAACCTATGGATTGCTATGTCTCCGAAAGAGAATCAAGCATGTGTACAGGGGCATAAACGCAGCAGTGATAGGATTGGAGAGGTTCGGTGAGCAAATGAAGACCCTTTGAAGTCATATTGCATGGTACCCATTACACGGGTCTCAACTCTCCAGGTTTAAGGTATTCTTCCTTCAGCTAAAACATGCATGTGGAACCCAAGTATGATCAACCATGTGAACGGGAGACGTGTTCAAATATGTCTCAGTTTTCCTCCCCTGGTACTCGGGTGCAACATTCCAGACGCTTTACTAACACTCTCCCCACTTGGAGAGTCAGCGCCTTTAACCTCCTGTTTGGCCCAGTTTGCAATTTCTGCGGAAGATGAACAGGAATAGCGAGAACCAATGAGAGGCTAGCTGGAGGTGTCTGGACGGGCAAATTTAACTCTCATTTCCCACCAGGAAGAGGAAATAACCAAAGGCTCAGCGTGCCGTACCGGAACCAGATTAGGGCCTGAAGCCATCCTGCGGTGTTGCGGCCAGCTCAAAAGAAAGCGAGTTGAAGAAAGGAGCTCAGGGGCACTGTAATTCACAAACCTGCAGAGTTATAAATGACAGCTATCGTCCAAAACTAGACTGAATTAAGGCTGCCAAGAGGACTTGAAAGCGGGGCAGAATTGCAGGAAACCGATTTCAGGAGGTAGACTGGAATTGCATTGAAAGCATAGGAAAAGAGGCAGAACGTCCACAATGATGCACTTGGCCAAAAAGGGCGTATGCGTTTTTTCCTGAATATATTCAGGAAAAAACGCATACGCACTTTTTGGCCAACCAAGCAAGCTTGCAAAGGAAATCTGCACTACAATGAAGTCTCACTTCCCCCCGGTCAAAAGGGCCATCTGAAAAAAGTGTAAAATCCAAAAAGGCAGGACAGGCCATGGAGAACTGGGAGCCTTGTTATGCTGATGGGCGGGATGTAAATTGCCAACAACCACTCGGGAGAAGTGTATGGTGTTTCCTGAAACATCTAAAAAACAAAGCAACAGAACCTAGGGCACTTCCACTTATGGTCCTATAGCTTAGGGAAATTAAAATCAAAAAGACACAGCCACCCCAAAGTTTGGAACGGCTCTGTTTACAAGAACCTCGTTTACAGTACAAGTTCAACATCGCAGAAAGTGAAAAATGGATAAAGAAGTTGTGGTATTTACTTACAAAGCAATATCACTCAGCAATGAAATCTGTGTCATCAGGCCCTTAGCAGCACAATGAGTGGATTCAGGTATGATGATTCTAACTGAAGTAAGTCACACAGAAAAAGAAACATCATAAGATATCAGTAATACACGGAATGTAAACTTGGCTACACAGGAACTGAATTACAGAACAGAACAGGGTCTCAAATTTAGAAAACCAACTTATGCTTGCTTAAGGGTAAAGGTGAGTTGGGGTGCTGCATAAAACCAGAGATTGAAATGAGCACAGATAAAGTTCCTTAAGCCAAATATGGAATAGACAAGAGCTACTCCTTGCTCAACGAAATGGACTCAACACCGCATATTAAACGCCTAAGAATGTACCTGACTTGTAAGTATCTTAAAACCTATGGATTGCTATGTCTCCGAAAGAGAATCAAGCATGTGTACAGGGGCATAAACGCAGCAGTGATAGGATTGGAGAGGTTCGGTGAGCAAATGAAGACCCTTTGAAGTCATATTGCATGGTACCCATTCCACGGGTTTCAACTACCCAGGTTTAAGGTATTCTTCCTTCAGCTAAAACATGCATGTGGAACCTAGAGTATGATCAACCATGTGATCGGGAGACGTGTTCAAATATGTCTCAGTTTTCCTCCCCTGGTACTCGGGTGCAACATTCCAGACGCTTTACTAACACTCTCCCCACTTGGAGAGTCAGCGCCTTTAACCTCCTGTTTGGCCCAGTTTGCAATTTCTGCGGAAGATGAACAGGAATAGCGAGAACCAATGAGAGGCTAGCTGGAGGTGTCTGGACGGGCAAATTTAACTCTCATTTCCCACCAGGAAGAGGAAATAACCAAAGGCTCAGCGTGCCGTACCGGAACCAGATTAGGGCCTGAAGCCATCCTGCGGTGTTGCGGCCAGCTCAAAAGAAAGCGAGTTGAAGAAAGGAGCTCAGGGGCACTGTAATTCACAAACCTGCAGAGGTATAAATGACAGCTATCGTCCAAAAATAGACTGAAGTAAGGCTGCCAAGAGGACTTGAAAGCGGGGCAGAATTGCAGGAAACCGATTTCAGGAGGTAGACTGGAATTGCATTGAAAGCATAGGAAAAGAGGCAGAACGTCCACAATGATGCACTTGGCCAAAAAGGGCGTATGCGTTTTTTCCTGAATATATTCAGGAAAAAACGCATACGCCCTTTTTGGCCAACCAAGCAAGCTTGCAAAGGAAATCTGCACTACAATGAAGTCTCACTTCCCCCCGGTCAAAAGGGCCATCTGAAAAAAGTGTAAAATCCAGAAAGGCAAGACAGGTCATGGAGAACTGGGAGCCTTGTTATGCTGATGGGCGGGATGTAAATTGCCAACAACCATTCGGGAGAAGTGTATGGTGTTTCCTGAAACATCTAAAAAACAAAGCAACAGAACCTAGGGCACTTCCACTTATGGTCCTATAGCTTAGGGAAATTAAAATCAAAAAGACACAGCCACCCCAAAGTTTGGAACGGCTCTGTTTACAAGAACCTCGTTTACAGTACAAGTTCAACATCGCAGAAAGTGAAAAATGGATAAAGAAGTTGTGGTATTTACTTACAAAGCAATATCACTCAGCAATGAAATCTGTGTCATCAGGCCCTTAGCAGCACAATGAGTGGATTCAGGTATGATGATTCTAACTGAAGTAAGTCACACAGAAAAAGAAACATCATAAGATATCAGTAATACACGGAATGTAAACTTGGCTACACAGGAACTGAATTACAGAACAGAACAGGGTCTCAAATTTAGAAAACCAACTTATGCTTGCTTAAGGGTAAAGGTGAGTTGGGGTGCTGCATAAAACCAGAGATTGAAATGAGCACAGATAAAGTTCCTTAAGTCAAATATGGAATAGACAAGAGCTACTCCTTGCTCAACGAAATGGACTCAACACCGCATATTAAACGCCTAAGAATGTACCTGACTAGTAAGTATCTTAAAACCTATGGATTGCTATGTCTCCGAAAGAGAATCAAGCATGTGTACAGGGGCATAAACACAGCAGTGATAGGATTGGAGAGGTTCGGTGAGCAAATGAAGACCCTTTGAAGTCATATTGCATGGTACCCATTACACGGGTCTTAACTTTCCAGGTTTAAGATATTCTTCCTTCAGCTAAAACATGCATGTGGAACCCAAGTATGATCAACCATGTGAACGGGAGACGTGTTCAAATATGTCTCAGTTTTCCTCCCCTGGTACTCGGGTGCAACATTCCAGACGCTTTACTAACACTCTCCCCACTTGGAGAGTCAGCGCCTTTAACCTCCTGTTTGGCCCAGTTTGCAATTTCTGCGGAAGATGAACAGGAATAGCGAGAACCAATGAGAGGCTAGCTGGAGGTGTCTGGACGGGCAAATTTAACTCTCATTTCCCACCAGGAAGAGGAAATAACCAAAGGCTCAGCGTGCCGTACCGGAACCAGATTAGGGCCTGAAGCCATCCTGCGGTGTTGCGGCCAGCTCAAAAGAAAGCGAGTTGAAGAAAGGAGCTCAGGGGCACTGTAATTCACAAACCTGCAGAGGTATAAATGACAGCTATCGTCCAAAAATAGACTGAAGTAAGGCTGCCAAGAGGACTTGAAAGCGGGGCAGAATTGCAGGAAACCGATTTCAGGAGGTAGACTGGAATTGCATTGAAAGCATAGGAAAAGAGGCAGAACGTCCACAATGATGCACTTGGCCAAAAAGGGCGTATGCGTTTTTTCCTGAATATATTCAGGAAAAAACGCATACGCCCTTTTTGGCCAACCAAGCAAGCTTGCAAAGGAAATCTGCACTACAATGAAGTCTCACTTCCCCCCGGTCAAAAGGGCCATCTGAAAAAAGTGTAAAATCCAAAAAGGCAGGACAGGCCATGGAGAACTGGGAGCCTTGTTATGCTGATGGGCGGGATGTAAATTGCCAACAACCACTCAGGAGAAGTGTATGGTGTTTCCTGAAACATCTAAAAAACAAAGCAACAGAACCTAGGGCACTTCCACTTATGGTCCTATAGCTTAGGGAAATTAAAATCAAAAAGACACAGCCACCCCAAAGTTTGGAACGGCTCTGTTTACAAGAACCTCGTTTACAGTACAAGTTCAACATCGCAGAAAGTGAAAAATGGAGAAAGAAGTTGTGGTATTTACTTACAAAGCAATATCACTCAGCAATGAAATCTGTGTCATCAGGCCCTTAGCAGCACAATGAGTGGATTCAGGTATGATGATTCTAACTGAAGTAAGTCACACAGAAAAAGAAACATCATAAGATATCAGTAATACACGGAATGTAAACTTGGCTACACAGGAACTGAATTACAGAACAGAACAGGGTCTCAAATTTAGAAAACCAACTTATGCTTGCTTAAGGGTAAAGGTGAGTTGGGGTGCTGCATAAAACCAGAGATTGAAATGAGCACAGATAAAGTTCCTTAAGCCAAATATGGAATAGACAAGAGCTACTCCTTGCTCAACGAAATGGACTCAACACTGCATATTAAACGCCTAAGAATGTACCTGACTTGTAAGTATCTTAAAACCTATGGATTGCTATGTCTCCGAAAGAGAATCAAGCATGTGTACAGGGGCATAAACGCAGCAGTGATAGGATTGGAGAGGTTCGGTGAGCAAATGAAGACCCTTTGAAGTCATATTGCATGGTACCCATTCCACGGGTTTCAACTACCCAGGTTTAAGGTATTCTTCCTTCAGCTAAAACATGCATGTGGAACCTAGAGTATGATCAACCATGTGATCGGGAGACGTGTTCAAATATGTCTCAGTTTTCCTCCCCTGGTACTCGGGTGCAACATTCCAGACGCTTTACTAACACTCTCCCCACTTGGAGAGTCAGCGCCTTTAACCTCCTGTTTGGCCCAGTTTGCAATTTCTGCGGAAGATGAACAGGAATAGCGAGAACCAATGAGAGGCTAGCTGGAGGTGTCTGGACGGGCAAATTTAACTCTCATTTCCCACCAGGAAGAGGAAATAACCAAAGGCTCAGCGTGCCGTACCGGAACCAGATTAGGGCCTGAAGCCATCCTGCGGTGTTGCGGCCAGCTCAAAAGAAAGCGAGTTGAAGAAAGGAGCTCAGGGGCACTGTAATTCACAAACCTGCAGAGGTATAAATGACAGCTATCGTCCAAAAATAGACTGAAGTAAGGCTGCCAAGAGGACTTGAAAGCGGGGCAGAATTGCAGGAAACCGATTTCAGGAGGTAGACTGGAATTGCATTGAAAGCATAGGAAAAGAGGCAGAACGTCCACAATGATGCACTTGGCCAAAAAGGGCGTATGCGTTTTTTCCTGAATATATTCAGGAAAAAACGCATACGCCCTTTTTGGCCAACCAAGCAAGCTTGCAAAGGAAATCTGCACTACAATGAAGTCTCACTTCCCCCCGGTCAAAAGGGCCATCTGAAAAAAGTGTAAAATCCAGAAAGGCAAGACAGGTCATGGAGAACTGGGAGCCTTGTTATGCTGATGGGCGGGATGTAAATTGCCAACAACCATTCGGGAGAAGTGTATGGTGTTTCCTGAAACATCTAAAAAACAAAGCAACAGAACCTAGGGCACTTCCACTTATGGTCCTATAGCTTAGGGAAATTAAAATCAAAAAGACACAGCCACCCCAAAGTTTGGAACGGCTCTGTTTACAAGAACCTCGTTTACAGTACAAGTTCAACATCGCAGAAAGTGAAAAATGGATAAAGAAGTTGTGGTATTTACTTACAAAGCAATATCACTCAGCAATGAAATCTGTGTCATCAGGCCCTTAGCAGCACAATGAGTGGATTCAGGTATGATGATTCTAACTGAAGTAAGTCACACAGAAAAAGAAACATCATAAGATATCAGTAATACACGGAATGTAAACTTGGCTACACAGGAACTGAATTACAGAACAGAACAGGGTCTCAAATTTACAAAACCAACTTATGCTTGCTTAAGGGTAAAGGTGAGTTGGGGTGCTGCATAAAACCAGAGATTGAAATGAGCACAGATAAAGTTCCTTAAGTCAAATATGGAATAGACAAGAGCTACTCCTTGCTCAACGAAATGGACTCAACACTGCATATTAAACGCCTAAGAATGTACCTGACTAGTAAGTATCTTAAAACCTATGGATTGCTATGTCTCCGAAAGAGAATCAAGCATGTGTACAGGGGCATAAACGCAGCAGTGATAGGATTGGAGAGGTTCGGTGAGCAAATGAAGACCCTTTGAAGTCATATTGCATGGTACCCATTACACGGGTCTTAACTCTCCAGGTTTAAGGTATTCTTCCTTCAGCTAAAACATGCATGTGGAACCCAAGTATGATCAACCATGTGAACGGGAGACGTGTTCAAATATGTCTCAGTTTTCCTCCCCTGGCACTCGGGTGCAACATTCCAGACGCTTTACTAACACTCTCCCCACTTGGAGAGTCAGTCCCTTTAACCTCCTGTTTGGCCCAGTTTGCAATTTCTGCGGAAGATGAACAGGAATAGCGAGAACCAATGAGAGGCTAGCTGGAGGTGTCTGGACGGGCAAATTTAACTCTCATTTCCCACCAGGAAGAGGAATTAACCAAAGGCTCAGCATGCCGGGCCGGAACCAGATTAGGGCCTGAAGCCATCCTGCGGTGTTGCGGCCAGCTCAAAAGAAAGCGAGTTGAAGAAAGGAGCTCAGTGGCACTGTAATTCACAAACCTGCAGAGTTATAAATGACAGCTATCGTCCAAAAATAGACTGAAGTAAGGCTGCCAAGAGGACTTGAAAGCGGGGCAGAATTGCAGGAAACCGATTTCAGGAGGTAGACTGGAATTGCATTGAAAGCATAGGAAAAGAGGCAGAACGTCCACAATGATGCACTTGGCCAAAAAGGGCGTATGCGTTTTTTCCTGAATATATTCAGGAAAAAACGCATACGCCCTTTTTGGCCAACCAAGCAAGCTTGCAAAGGAAATCTGCACTACAATGAAGTCTCACTTCCCCCCGGTCAAAAGGGCCATCTGAAAAAAGTGTAAAATCCAGAAAGGCAGGACAGGCCATGGAGAACTGGGAGCCTTGTTATGCTGATGGGCGGGATGTAAATTGCCAACAACCACTCAGGAGAAGTGTATGGTGTTTCCTGAAACATCTAAAAAACAAAGCAACAGAACCTAGGGCACTTCCACTTATGGTCCTATAGCTTAGGGAAATTAAAATCAAAAAGACACAGCCACCCCAAAGTTTGGAACGGCTCTGTTTACAAGAACCTCGTTTACAGTACAAGTTCAACATCGCAGAAAGTGAAAAATGGATAAAGAAGTTGTGGTATTTACTTACAAAGCAATATCACTCAGCAATGAAATCTGTGTCATCAAGCCCTTAGCAGCACAATGAGTGGATTCAGGTATGATGATTCTAACTGAAGTAAGTCACACAGAAAAAGAAACATCATAAGATATCAGTAATACACGGAATGTAAACTTGGCTACACAGGAACTGAATTATAGAACAGAACAGGGTCTCAAATTTAGAAAACCAACTTATGCTTGCTTAAGGGTAAAGGTGAGGTGGGGTGCTGCATAAAACCAGAGATTGAAATGAGCACAGATAAAGTTCCTTAAGTCAAATATGGAATAGACAAGAGCTACTCCTTGCTCAACGAAATGGACTCAACACCGCATATTAAACGCCTAAGAATGTACCTGACTAGTAAGTATCGTAAAACCTATGGATTGCTATGTCTCCAAAAGAGAATCAAGCATGTGTACAGGGGCATAAACGCAGCAGTGATAGGATTGGAGAGGTTCGGTGAGCAAATGAAGACCCTTTGAAGTCATATTGCATGGTACCCATTACACGGTTCTCAACTCTCCAGGTTTAAGGTATTCTTCCTTCAGCTAAAACATGCATGTGGAACCCAAGTATGATCAACCATGTGAACGGGAGACGTGTTCAAATATGTCTCAGTTTTCCTCCCCTGGTACTCGGGTGCAACATTCCAGACGCTTTACTAACACTCTCCCCACTTGGAGAGTCAGCGCCTTTAACCTCCTGTTTGGCCCAGTTTGCAATTTCTGCGGAAGATGAACAGGAATAGCGAGAACCAATGAGAGGCTAGCTGGAGGTGTCTGGACGGGCAAATTTAACTCTCATTTCCCACCAGGAAGAGGAAATAACCAAAGGCTCAGCGTGCCGTGCCGGAACCAGATTAGGGCCTGAAGCCATCCTGCGGTGTTGCGGCCAGGTCACAAGAAAGCGAGTTGAAGAAAGGAGCTCAGGGGCACTGTAATTCACAAACCTGCAGAGTTATAAATGACAGCTATCGTCCAAAAATAGACTGAAGTAAGGCTGCCAAGAGGACTTGAAAGCGGGGCAGAATTGCAGGAAACTGATTTCAGGAGGTAGACTGGAATTGCATTGCAAGCATAGGAAAAGAGGCAGAACGTCCACAATGATGCACTTGGCCAAAAAGGGCGTATGCGTTTTCTCCTGAATATATTCAGGAAAAAACGCATACGCCCTTTTTGGCCAACCAAGCAAGCTTGCAAAGGAAATCTGCACTACAATGAAGTCTCACTTCCCCCCGGTCAAAAGGGCCATCTGAAAAAAGTGTAAAATCCAGAAAGGCAACAGGCCATTGAGAACTGGGAGCCTTGTTATGCTGATGGGCGGGATGTAAATTGCCAACAGACACTTGGGAGAAGTGTATGGTGTTTCCTGAAACATCTAAAAAACAAAGCAACAGAGCCTAGGGCACTTCCACTTATGGTCCTATAGCTTAGGGAAATTAAAATCAAAAAGACACAGCCACCCCAAAGTTTGGAACGCCTCTGTTTACAAGAACCTCGTTTACAGTACAAGTTCAACATTGCAGAAAGTGAAAAATGGATAAAGAAGTTGTGGTATTCACTTACAAAGCAATATCACTCAGCAATGAAATCTATGTCATCAGGCCCTTAGCATCACAATGAGTGGATTCAGGTATGATGATTCTAACTGAAATAAGTCACACAGAAAAAGAAACATCATAAGATATCAGTAATACACGGAATGTAAACTTGGCTACACAGGAACTGAATTACAGAACAGAACAGGGTCTCAAATTTAGAAAACCAACTTATGCTGGCTTAAGTGTAAAGGTGAGTTGGGGTGCTGCATAATACCAGAGATTGAAATGAGCACAGATAAAGTTCCTTAAGTCAAATATGGAATAGACAAGAGCTACTCCTTGCTCAACGAAATGGACTCAACACCGCATATTAAACGCCTAAGAATGTACCTGACTAGTAAGTATCGTAAAACTTATGGATTGCTATGTCTCCAAAAGAGAATCAAGCATGTGTACAGGGGCATAAACGCAGCAGTGATAGGATTGGAGAGGTTCGGTGAGCAAATGAAGACCCTTTGAAGTCATATTGCATGGTACCCATTACACGGGTCTCAACTCTCCAGGTTTAAGGTATTCTTCCTTCAGCTAAAACATGCATGTGGAACCCAAGTATGATCAACCATGTGAACGGGAGACGTGTTCAAATATGTCTCAGTTTTCCTCCCCTGGTACTCGGGTGCAACATTCCAGACGCTTTACTAACACTCTCCCCACTTGGAGTGTCAGCGCCTTTAACCTCCTGTTTGGCCCAGTTTGCAATTTCTGCAGAAGATGAACAGGAATAGCGAGAACCAATGAGAGGCTAGCTGGAGATGTCTGGACGGGCAAATTTAACTCTCATTTCCCACCAGGAAGAGGAAATAACCAAAGGCTCAGCGTGCCGTACCGGAACCAGATTAGGGCCTGAAGCCATCCTGCGGTGTTGCGGCCAGCTCAAAAGAAAGCGAGTTGAAGAAAGGAGCTCAGGGGCACTGTAATTCACAAACCTGCAGAGTTATAAATGACAGCTATCGTCCAAAAATAGACTGAAGTAAGGCTGCCAAGAGGACTTGAAAGCGGGGCAGAATTGCAGGAAACCGATTTCAGGAGGTAGACTGGAATTGCATTGAAAGCATAGGAAAAGAGGCAGAACGTCCACAATGATGCACTTGGCCAAAAAGGGCGTATGCGTTTTTTCCTGAATATATTCAGGAAAAAACGCATACGCCCTTTTTGGCCAACCAAGCAAGCTTGCAAAGGAAATCTGCACTACAATGAAGTCTCACTTCCCCCCGGTCAAAAGGGCCATCTGAAAAAAGTGTAAAATCCAGAAAGGCAGGACAGGCCATGGAGAACTGGGAGCCTTGTTATGCTGATGGGCGGGATGTAAATTGCCAACAACCACTCGGGAGAAGTGTATGGTGTTTCCTGAAACATCTAAAAAACAAAGCAACAGAGCCTAGGGCACTTCCACTTATGGTCCTATAGGTTAGGGAAATTAAAATCAAAAAGACACAGCCACCCCAAAGTTTGGGACGCCTCCGTTTACAAGAACCTCGTTTACCGTACAAGTTCAATATCACAGAAAGTGAAAAATGGATAAAGAACTTGTGGTACTTACGTACAATGCAGTATCACTCAGCAATGAAATCTATGTCATCAGGCCCGTAGCAGCATAATGAGTGGATTCAGGTACGATGATTCTAACTGAAATAAGTCACACAGAAAAAGAAACATCATAAGATATCACTAATACACGGAATGTAAACTTGGCTACACAGGAACTGCATTCCAAAACAGAACAGGGTCTCAAATTTAGAAAACCAACTTATGCTTGCTTAAGGGGAAAGGTGAGTTGGGGTGCTGCATAAAACCAGAGATTGAAATGAGCACAGATAAAGTTCCTTAAGCCAAATATATAATAGACAAGAGCTACTCCTTGCTCAACGAAATGGACTCAACACCCCATATTAAACGCCTAAGAATGTACCTGACTAGTAAGTATCTTAAAACCTATGGATTGCTATGTCTCCAAAAGAGAATCAAGCGTGTGTACAGGGGCATAAACGCAGCAGTGATAGGATTGGAGAGGTTCGGTGAGCAAATGAAGACCCTTTGAAGTCATATTGCATGGTACCCATTCCACGGGTCTCAACTCTCCAGGTTTAAGGTATTCTTCCTTCAGCTAAAACATGCATGTGGAACCCAGAGTATGATCAACCATGTGATCGGGAGACGTGTTCAAATATGTCTCAGTTTTCCTCCCCTGGTACTCGGGTGCAACATTCCAGACGCTTTACTAACACTCTCCCCACTTGGAGAGTCAGTCCCTTTAACCTCCTGTTTGGCCCAGTTTGCAATTTCTGCGGAAGATAAACAGGAATAGCGAGAACCAATGAGAGGCTAGCTGGAGGTGTCTGGACGGGCAAATTTAACTCTCATTTCCCACCAGGAAGAGGAATTCACCAAAGGCTCAGCATGCTGGGCCAGAACCAGATTAGGGCCTGAAGCCATCCTGCGGTGTTGCGGCCAGGTCACAAGAAAGCGAGTTGAAGAAAGGAGCTCAGGGGCACTGTAATTCACAAACCTGCAGAGTTATAAATGACAGCTATCGTCCAAAAATAGACTGAAGTAAGGCTGCCAAGAGGACTTGAAAGCGGGGCAGAATTGCAGGCAACCGATTTCAGGAGGCAGACTGGAATTGCATTGAAAGCATAGGAAAAGAGGCAGAACGTCCACAATGATGCACTTGGCCAAAAAGGGCGTATGCGTTTTTTCCTGAATATATTGAGGAAAAAACGCATACGCCCTTTTTGGCCAACCAAGCAAGCTTGCAAAGGAAATCTGCACTACAATGAAGTCTCACTTCCCCCCGGTCAAAAGGGCCATCTGAAAAAAGTGTAAAATCCAGAAAGGCAACAGGCCATTGAGAACTGGGAGCCTTGTTATGCTGATGGGCGGGATGTAAATTGCCAACAGACACTCGGGAGAAGTGTATGGTGTTTCCTGAAACATCTAAAAAACAAAGCAACAGAGCCTAGGGCACTTCCACTTATGGTCCTATAGCTTAGGGAAATTAAAATCAAAAAGACACAGCCACCCCAAAGTTTGGAAAGGCTCTGTTTACAAGAACCTCGTTTACAGTACAAGTTCAACATCGCAGAAAGTGAAAAATGGATAAAGAAGTTGTGGTATTTACTTACAAAGCAATATCACTCAGCAATGAAATCTATGTCATCAGGCCCTTAGCATCACAATGAGTGGATTCAGGTACGATGATTCTAACTGAAATAAGTCACACAGAAAAAGAAACATCATAAGATATCAGTAATACACGGAATGTAAACTTGGCTATACAGGAACTGAATTACAGAACAGAACAGTGTCTCAAATTTAGAAAACAAACTTATGCTTGCTTAAGGGGAAAGGTGAGTTGGGGTGCTGCATAAAACCAGAGATTGAAATGAGCACAGATAAAGTTCCTTAAGTCAAATATGGAATAGACAAGAGCTACTCCTTGCTCAACGAAATGGACTCAACACCGCATATTAAACGCCTAAGAATGTACCTGACTAGTAAGTATCGTAAAACCTATGGATTGCTATGTCTCCAAAAGAGAATCAAGCATGTGTACAGGGGCATAAACGCAGCAGTGATAGGATTGGAGAGGTTCGGTGAGCAAATGAAGACCCTTTGAAGTCATATTGCATGGTACCCATTCCACGGGTCTCAACTCTCCAGGTTTAAGGTATTCTTCCTTCAGCTAAAACATGCATGTGGAACCCAAGTATGATCAACCATGTGAACGGGAGACGTGTTCAAATATGTCTCAGTTTTCCTCCCCTGGTACTCGGGTGCAACATTCCAGACGCTTTACTAACACTCTCCCCACTTGGAGAGTCAGCGCCTTTAACCTCCTGTTTGGCCCAGTTTGCAATTTCTGCGGAAGATGAACAGGAATAGCGAGAACCAATGAGAGGCTAGCTGGAGGTGTCTGGACGGGCAAATTTAACTCTCATTTCCCACCAGGAAGAGGAAATAACCAAAGGCTCAGCGTGCCGTGCCGGAACCAGATTAGGGCCTGAAGCCATCCTGCGGTGTTGCGGCCAGGTCACAAGAAAGCGAGTTGAAGAAAGGAGCTCAGGGGCACTGTAATTCACAAACCTGCAGAGTTATAAATGACAGCTATCGTCCAAAAATAGACTGAAGTAAGGCTGCCAAGAGGACTTGAAAGCGGGGCAGAATTGCAGGAAACCGATTTCAGGAGGTAGACTGGAATTGCATTGAAAGCATAGGAAAAGAGGCAGAACGTCCACAATGATGCACTTGGCCAAAAAGGGCGTATGCGTTTTTTCCTGAATATATTCAGGAAAAAACGCATACGCCCTTTTTGGCCAACCAAGCAAGCTTGCAAAGGAAATCTGCACTACAATGAAGTCTCACTTCCCCCCGGTCAAAAGGGCCATCTGCAAAAAGTGTAAAATCCAGAAAGGCAGGACAGGCCATGGAGAACTGGGAGCCTTGTTATGCTGATGGGCGGGATGTAAATTGCCAACAGACACTCGGGAGAAGTGTATGGTGTTTCCTGAAACATCTAAAAAACAAAGCAACAGAGCCTAGGGCACTGCCACTTATGGTCCTATAGCTTAGGGAAATTAAAATCAAAAAGACACAGCCACCCCAAAGTTTGGAACGGCTCTGTTTACAAGAACCTCGTTTACAGTACAAGTTCAACATCGCAGAAAGTGAAAAATGGATAAAGAAGTTGTGGTATTTACTTACAAAGCAATATCACTCAGCAATGAAATCTATGTCATCAGGCCCTTAGCATCACAATGAGTGGGTTCAGGTACGATGATTCTAACTGAAATAAGTCACACAGAAAAAGAAACATCATAAGATATCAGTAATACACGGAATGTAAACTTGGCTACACAGGAACTGAATTACAGAACAGAACAGGGTCTCAAATTTAGAAAACCAACTAATGCTTGCTTAAGGGTAAAGGTGAGTTGGGGTGCTGCATAAAACCAGAGATTGAAATGAGCACAGATAAAGTTCCTTAAGTCAAATATGGAATAGACAAGAGCTACTCCTTGCTCAACGAAATGGACTCAACACCGCATATTAAACGCCGAAGAATGTACCTGACTAGTAAGTATCTTAAAACCTATGGATTGCTATGTCTCTGAAAGAGAATCAAGCATGTGTACAGGGGCATAAACGCAGCAGTGATAGGATTGGAGAGGTTCGGTGAGCAAATGAAGAACCTTTGAAGTCATATTGCATGGTACCCATTCCACGGGTTTCAACTACCCAGGTTTAAGGTATTCTTCCTTCAGCTAAAACATGCATGTGGAACCTAGAGTATGATCAACCATGTGATCGGGAGACGTGTTCAAATATGTCTCAGTTTTCCTCCCCTGGTACTCGGGTGCAACATTCCAGACGCTTTACTAACACTCTCCCCACTTGAAGAGTCAGTCCCTTTAACCTCCTGTTTGGCCCAGTTTGCAATTTCTGCGGAAGATGAACAGGAATAGCGAGAACCAATGAGAGACTAGCTGGAGGTGTCTGGACGGGCAAATTTAACTCTCATTTCCCACCAGGAAGAGGAAATAACCAAAGGCTCAGCGTGCCGTGCCGGAACCAGATTAGGGCCTGAAGCCATCCTGCGGTGTTGCGGCCAGGTCACAAGAAAGCGAGTTGAAGAAAGGAGCTCAGGGGCACTGTAATTCACAAACCTGCAGAGTTATAAATGACAGCTATCGTCCAAAAATAGACTGAAGTAAGGCTGCCAAGAGGACTTGAAAGCGGGGCAGAATTGCAGGAAACCGATTTCAGGAGGTAGACTGGAATTGCATTGAAAGCATAGGAAAAGAGGCAGAACGTCCACAATGATGCACTTGGCCAAAAAGGGCGTATGCGTTTTTTCCTGAATATATTCAGGAAAAAACGCATACGCCCTTTTTGGCCAACCAAGCAAGCTTGCAAAGGAAATCTGCACTACAATGAAGTCTCACTTCCCCCCGGTCAAAAGGGCCATCTGAAAAAAGTATAAAATCCAGAAAGGCAGGACAGGCCATGGAGAACTGGGAGCCTTGTTATGCTGATGGGCGGGATGTAAATTGCCAACAACCACTCGGGAGAAGTGTATGGTGTTTCCTGAAACATCTAAAAAACAAAGCAACAGAACCTAGGGCACTTCCACTTATGGTCCTATAGCTTAGGGAAATTAAAATCAAAAAGACACAGCCACCCCAAAGTTTGGAACGGCTCTGTTTACAAGAACCTCGTTTACAGTACAAGTTCAACATCGCAGAAAGTGAAAAATGGATAAAGAAGTTGTGGTATTTACTTACAAAGCAATATCACTCAGCAATGAAATCTGTGTCATCAGGCCCTTAGCAGCACAATGAGTGGATTCAGGTATGATGAATCTAACTGAAGTAAGTCACACAGAAAAAGAAACATCATAAGATATCAGTAATACACGGAATGTAAACTTGGCTACACAGGAACTGAATTACAGAACAGAACAGGGACTCAAATTTAGAAAACCAACTTATGCTTGCTTAAGGGTAAAGGTGAGTTGGGGTGCTGCATAAAACCAGAGATTGAAATGAGCACAGATAAAGTTCCTTAAGTCAAATATGGAATAGACAAGAGCTACTCCTTGCTCAACGAAATGGACTCAACACCGCATATTAAACGCCTAAGAATGTACCTGACTAGTAAGTATCTTAAAACCTATGGATTGCTATGTCTCCGAAAGAGAATCAAGCATGTGTACAGGGGCATAAACGCAGCAGTGATAGGATTGGAGAGGTTCGGTGAGCAAATGAAGACCCTTTGAAGTCATATTGCATGGTACCCATTCCACGGGTTTCAACTACCCAGGTTTAAGGTATTCTTCCTTCAGCTAAAACATGCATGTGGAACCTAGAGTATGATCAACCATGTGATCGGGAGAAGTGTTCAAATATGTCAGTTTTCGTACCCTGGTACTCGGCTGCAACATTCCAGACGCTTTACTAACACTCTCCCGACTTGGAGAGTCAGTCCCTTTAACCTCCTGTTTGGCCCAGTTTGCAATTTCTGCGGAAGATGAACAGGAATAGCAAGAACCAATGAGAGGCTAGCTGGAGGTGTCTGGACGGGCAAATTTAACTCTCATTTCCCACCAGGAAGAGGAAATAACCAAAGGCTCAGCGTGCCGTACCGGAACCAGATTAGGGCCTGAAGCCATCCTGCGGTGTTGCGTCCAGCTCAAAAGAAAGCGAGTTGAAGAAAGGAGCTCAGGGGCACTGTAATTCACAAACCTGCAGAGTTATAAATGACAGCTATCGTCCAAAAATAGACTGAAGTAAGGCTGCCAAGAGGACTTGAAAGCGGGGCAGAATTGCAGGAAACTGATTTCAGGAGGTAGACTGGAATTGCATTGAAAGCATAGGAAAAGAGGCAGAACGTCCACAATGATGCACTTGGCCAAAAAGGGCATATGCGTTTTTTCCTGAATATATTCAGGAAAAAACGCATATGCCCTTTTTGGCCAACCAAGCAAGCTTGCAAAGGAAATCTGCACTACAATGAAGTCTCACTTCCCCCCGGTCAAAAGGGCCATCTGAAAAAAGTGTAAAATCCAGAAAGGCAGGACAGGCCATGGAGAACTGGGAGCCTTGTTATGCTGATGGGCGGGATGTAAATTGCCAACAGAAACTCGGGAGAAGTGTATGGTGTTTCCTGAAACATCTAAAAAACAAAGCAACAGAGCCTAGGGCACTGCCACTTATGGTCCTATAGCTTAGGGAAATTAAAATCAAAAAGACACAGCCACCCCAAAGTTTGGGACGCCTCTGTTTACAAGAACCTCGTTTACAGTACAAGTTCAACATCGCAGAACGTGAAAAATGGATAAAGATCTTGTGGTACTTACGTACAATGCAGTATCACTCAGCAATGAAATCTATGTCATCAGGCCTGTAGCAGCATAATGAGTGGATTCAGGTACGATGATTCTAACTGAAATAAGTCACACAGAAAAAGAAACATCATAAGATATCACTAATACACGGAATGTAAACTTGGCTACACAGGAACTGCATTCCAGAACAGAACAGGGACTCAAATTTAGAAAACCAACTTATGCTTGCTTAAGGGGAAAGGTGAGTTGGGGTGCTGCATAAAACCAGAGATTGAAATGAGCACAGATAAAGTTCCTTAAGCCAAATATGGAATAGACAAGAGCTACTCCTTGCTCAACGAAATGGACTCAAAACACCATATTAAACCCCTAAGAATGTACCTGACTTGTAAGTATCTTAAAACCTATGGATTGCTATGTCTCCAAAAGAGAATCAAGCGTGTGTACAGGGGAATAAACGCAGCAGTGATAGGATTGGAGAGGTTCGGTGAGCAAATGAAGACCCTTTGAAGTCATATTGCATGGTACCCATTCCACGGGTCTCAACTCTCCAGGTTTAAGGTATTCTTCCTTCAGCTAAAACATGCATGTGGAACCCAAGTATGATCAACCATGTGAACGGGAGACGTGTTCAAATATGTCTCAGTTTTCCTCCCCTGGTACTCGGGTGCAACATTCCAGACGCTTTACTAACACTCTCCCCACTTGGAGAGTCAGTCCCTTTAACCTCCTGTTTGGCCCAGTTTGCAATTTCTGCGGAAGATGAACAGGAATAGCGAGAACCAATGAGAGGCTAGCTGGAGGTGTCTGGACGGGCAAATTTAACTCTCATTTCCCACCAGGAAGAGGAAATAACCAAAGGCTCAGCGTGCCGTACCGGAACCAGATTAGGGCCTGAAACCATCCTGCGGTGTTGCGGCCAGCTCAAAAGAAAGCGAGTTGAAGAAAGGAGCCCAGGGGCACTGTAATTCACAAACCTGCAGAGTTATAAATGACAGCTATCGTCCAAAAATACATTGAAGTAAGGCTGCCAAGAGGACTTGAAAGCGGGGCAGAATTGCAGGAAACCGATTTCAGGAGGTAGACTGGAATTGCATTGAAAGCATAGGAAAAGAGGCAGAACGTCCACAATGATGCACTTGGCCAAAAAGGGCGTATGCGTTTTTTCCTGAATATATTCAGGAAAAAACGCATACACCCTTTTTGGCCAACCAAGCAAGCTTGCAAAGGAAATCTGCACTACAATGAAGTCTCACTTCCCCCCGGTCAAAAGGGCCATCTGAAAAAAGTGTAAAATCCAGAAAGGCAGGACAGGCCATGGAGAACTGGGAGCCTTGTTATGCTGATGGGCGGGATGTAAATTGCCAACAACCACTCGGGAGAAGTGTATGGTGTTTCCTGAAACATCTAAAAAACAAAGCAACAGAGCCTAGGGCACTGCCACTTATGGTCCTATAGCTTAGGGAAATTAAAATCAAAAAGACACAGCCACCCCAAAGTTTGGAACGGCTCTGTTTACAAGAACCTCGTTTACAGTACAAGTTCAACATCGCAGAAAGTGAAAAATGGATAAAGAAGTTGTGGTATTTACTTACAAAGCAATATCACTCAGCAATGAAATCTGTGTCATCAGGCCCGTAGCAGCACAATGAGTGGATTCAGGTATGATGATTCTAACTGAAATAAGTCACACAGAAAAAGAAACATCATAAGATATCAGTAATACACGGAATGTAAACTTGGCTACACAGGAACTGAATTACAGAACAGAACAGGGTCTCAAATTTAGAAAACCAACTTATGCTTGCTTAAGGGGAAAGGTGAGTTGGGGTGCTGCATAAAACCAGAGATTGAAATGAGCACAGATAAAGTTCCTTAAGCCAAATATGGAATAGACAAGAGCTACTCCTTGCTCAACGAAATGGACTCAAAACCCCATATTAAACCCCTAAGAATGCACCTGACTTGTAAGTATCTTAAAACCTATGGATTGCTATGTCTCCAAAAGAGAATCAAGCGTGTGTACAGGGGAATAAACGCAGCAGTGATAGGATTGGAGAGGTTCGGTGAGCAAATGAAGACCCTTTGAAGTCATATTGCATGGTACCCATTACACGGGTCTCAACTCTCCAGGTTTAAGGTATTCTTCCTTCAGCTAAAACATGCATGTGGAACCCAAGTATGATCAACCATGTGAACGGGAGACGTGTTCAAATATGTCTCAGTTTTCCTCCCCTGGTACTCGGGTGCAACATTCCAGACGCTTTACTAACACTCTCCCCACTTGGAGAGTCAGTCCCTTTAACCTCCTGTTTGGCCCAGTTTGCAATTTCTGCGGAAGATGAACAGGAATAGCGAGAACCAATGAGAGGCTAGCTGGAGGTGTCTGGACGGGCAAATTTAACTCTCATTTCCCACCAGGAAGAGGAAATAACCAAAGGCTCAGCGTGCCGTACCGGAACCAGATTAGGGCCTGAAGCCATCCTGCGGTGTTGCGGCCAGCTCAAAAGAAAGCGAGTTGAAGAAAGGAGCCCAGGGGCACTGTAATTCACAAACCTGCAGAGTTATAAATGACAGCTATCGTCCAAAAATACATTGAAGTAAGGCTGCCAAGAGGACTTGAAAGCGGGGCAGAATTGCAGGAAACCGATTTCAGGAGGTAGACTGGAATTGCATTGAAAGCATAGGAAAAGAGGCAGAACGTCCACAATGATGCACTTGGCCAAAAAGGGCGTATGCGTTTTTTCCTGAATATATTCAGGAAAAAACGCATACGCCCTTTTTGGCCAACCAAGCAAGCTTGCAAAGGAAATCTGCACTACAATGAAGTCTCACTTCCCCCCGGTCAAAAGGGCCATCTGAAAAAAGTGTAAAATCCAGAAAGGCAGGACAGGCCATGGAGAACTGGGAGCCTTGTTATGCTGATGGGCGGGATGTAAATTGCCAACAACCACTCGGGAGAAGTGTATGGTGTTTCCTGAAACATCTAAAAAACAAAGCAACAGAACCTAGGGCACTTCCACTTATGGTCCTATAGCTTAGGGAAATTAAAATCAAAAAGACACAGCCACCCCAAAGTTTGGAACGGCTCTGTTTACAAGAACCTCGTTTACAGTACAAGTTCAACATCGCAGAAAGTGAAAAATGGATAAAGAAGTTGTGGTATTTACTTACAAAGCAATATCACACAGCAATGAATTCTATGTCATCAGGCCCTTAGCAGCACAATGAGTGGATTCAGGTATGATGATTCTAACTGAAATAAGTCACACAGAAAAAGAAACATCATAAGATATCAGTAATACACGGAATGTAAACTTGGCTACACAGGAACTGAATTCCAAAACAGAACAGGGTCTCAAATTTAGAAAACCAACTTATGCTTGCTTAAGGGTAAAGGTGAGTTGGGGTGCTGCATAAAACCAGAGATTGAAATGAGCACAGATAAAGTTCCTTAAGTCAAATATGGAATACACAAGAGCTACTCCTTGCTCAACGAAATGGACTCAACACCGCATATTAAACGCCTAAGAATGTACCTGACTAGTAAGTATCGTAAAACCTATGGATTGCTATGTCTCCAAAAGACAATCAAGCATGTGTACAGGGGCATAAACGCAGCAGTGATAGGATTGGAGAGGTTCGGTGAGCAAATGAAGACCCTTTGAAGTCATATTGCATGGGACCCATTCCACGGGTCTCAACTCTCCAGGTTTAAGGTATTCTTCCTTCAGCTAAAACATGCATGTGGAACCCAAGTATGATCAACCATGTGAACGGGAGACGTGTTCAAATATGTCTCAGTTTTCCTCCCCTGGTACTCGGGTGCAACATTCCAGACGCTTTACTAACACTCTCCCCACTTGGAGAGTCAGCGCCTTTAACCTCCTGTTTGGCCCAGTTTGCAATTTCTGCGGAAGATGAACAGGAATAGCGAGAACCAATGAGAGACTAGCTGGAGGTGTCTGGACGGGCAAATTTAACTCTCATTTCCCACCAGGAAGAGGAATTAACCAAAGGCTCAGCGTGCCGTGCCGGAACCAGATTAGGGCCTGAAGCCATCCTGCGGTGTTGCGGCCAGGTCACAAGAAAGCGAGTTGAAGAAAGGAGCTCAGGGGCACTGTAATTCACAAACCTGCAGAGTTATAAATGACAGCTATCGTCCAAAAATAGACTGAAGTAAGGCTGCCAAGAGGACTTGAAAGCGGGGCAGAATTGCAGGAAACCGATTTCAGGAGGTAGACTGGAATTGCATTGAAAGCATAGGAAAAGAGGCAGAACGTCCACAATGATGCACTTGGCCAAAAAGGGCGTATGCGTTTTTTCCTGAATATATTCAGGAAAAAACGCATACGCCCTTTTTGGCCAACCAAGCAAGCTTGCAAAGGAAATCTGCACTACAATGAAGTCTCACTTCCCCCCGGTCAAAAGGGCCATCTGAAAAAAGTGTAAAATCCAGAAAGGCAGGACAGGCCATGGAGAACTGGGAGCCTTGTTATGCTGATGGGCGGGATGTAAATTGCCAACAGACACTCGGGAGAAGTGTATGGTGTTTCCTGAAACATCTAAAAAACAAAGCAACAGAGCCTAGGGCACTGCCACTTATGGTCCTATAGCTTAGGGAAATTAAAATCAAAAAGACACAGCCACCCCAAAGTTTGGAACGGCTCTGTTTACAAGAACCTCGTTTACAGTACAAGTTCAACATCGCAGAAAGTGAAAAATGGATAAAGAAGTTGTGGTATTTACTTACAAAGCAATATCACTCAGCAATGAAATCTATGTCATCAGGCCCGTAGCAGCACAATGAGTGGATTCAGGTATGATGATTCTAACTGAAATAAGTCACACAGAAAAAGAAACATCATAAGATATCAGTAATACACGGAATGTAAACTTGGCTACACAGGAACTGAATTACAGAACAGAACAGGGTCTCAAATTTAGAAAACCAACTTATGCTTGCTTAAGGGTAAAGGTGAGTTGGGGTGCTGCATAAAACCAGAGATTGAAATGAGCACAGATAAAGTTCCTTAAGCCAAATATGGAATAGACAAGAGCTACTCCTTGCTCAACGAAATGGACTCAACATCGCATATTAAACGCCTAAGAATGTACCTGACTAGTAAGTATCTTAAAACCTATGCATTGCTATGTCTCCGAAAGAGAATCAAGCATGTGTACAGGGGCATAAACGCAGCAGTGATAGGATTGGAGAGGTTCGGTGAGCAAATGAAGACCCTTTGAAGTCATATTGCATGGTACCCATTCCACGGGTCTCAACTCTCCAGGTTTAAGGTATTCTTCCTTCAGCTAAAACATGCATGTGGAACCCAGAGTATGATCAACCATGTGATCGGGAGACGTGTTCAAATATGTCTCAGTTTTCCTCCCCTGGTACTCGGGTGCAACATTCCAGACGCTTTACTAACACTCTCCCCACTTGGAGAGTCAGTCCCTTTAACCTCCTGTTTGGCCCAGTTTGCAATTTCTGCGGAAGATGAACAGGAATAGCGAGAACCAATGAGAGGCTAGCTGGAGGTGTCTGGACGGGCAAATTTAACTCTCATTTCCCACCAGGAAGAGGAATTAACCAAAGGCTCAGCATGCTGGGCCAGAACCAGATTAGTGCCTGAAGCCATCCTGCGGTGTTGCGGCCAGGTCACAAGAAAGCGAGTTGAAGAAAGGAGCTCAGGGGCACTGTAATTCACAAACCTGCAGAGTTATAAATGACAGCTATCGTCCAAAAATAGACTGAAGTAAGGCTGCCAAGAGGACTTGAAAGCGGGGCAGAATTGCAGGAAACCGATTTCAGGAGGCAGACTGGAATTGCATTGAAAGCATAGGAAAAGAGGCAGAACGTCCACAATGATGCACTTGGCCAAAAAGGGCGTATGCGTTTTTTCCTGAATATATTGAGGAAAAAACGCATACGCCCTTTTTGGCCAACCAAGCAAGCTTGCAAAGGAAATCTGCACTACAATGAAGTCTCACTTCCCCCCGGTCAAAAGGGCCATCTGAAAAAAGTGTAAAATCCAGAAAGGCAACAGGCCATTGAGAACTGGGAGCCTTGTTATGCTGATGGGCGGGATGTAAATTGCCAACAACCACTCGGGAGAAGTATATGGTGTTTCATGAAACATCTAAAAAACAAAGCAACAGAACCTAGGGCACTTCCACTTATGGTCCTATAGCTTAGGGAAATTAAAATCAAAAAGACACAGCCACCCCAAAGTTTGGAAAGGCTCTGTTTACAAGAACCTCGTTTACAGTACAAGTTCAACATCGCAGAAAGTGAAAAATGGATAAAGAAGTTGTGGTATTTACTTACAAAGCAATATCACTCAGCAATGAAATCTATGTCATCAGGCCCTTAGCATCACAATGAGTGGATTCAGGTACGATGATTCTAACTGAAATAAGTCACACAGAAAAAGAAACATCATAAGATATCAGTAATACACGGAATGTAAACTTGGCTATACAGGAACTGAATTACAGAACAGAACAGGGTCTCAAATTTAGAAAACAAACTTATGCTTGCTTAAGGGGAAAGGTGAGTTGGGGTGCTGCATAAAACCAGAGATTGAAATGAGCACAGATAAAGTTCCTTAAGTCAAATATGGAATAGACAAGAGCTACTCCTTGCTCAACGAAATGGATTCAACACCGCATATTAAACGCCTAAGAATGTACCTGACTAGTAAGTATCGGAAAACCTATGGATTGCTATGTCTCCAAAAGAGAATCAAGCATGTGTACAGGGGCATAAACGCAGCAGTGATAGGATTGGAGAGGTTCGGTGAGCAAATGAAGACCCTTTGAAGTCATATTGCATGGTACCCATTACACGGGTCTCAACTCTCCAGGTTTAAGGTATTCTTCCTTCAGCTAAAACATGCATGTGGAACCCAAGTATGATCAACCATGTGAACGGGAGACGTGTTCAAATATGTCTCAGTTTTCCTCCCCTGGTACTCGGGTGCAACATTCCAGACGCTTTACTAACACTCTCCCCACTTGGAGAGTCAGCGCCTTTAACCTCCTGTTTGGCCCAGTTTGCAATTTCTGCGGAAGATGAACAGGAATAGCGAGAACCAATGAGAGACTAGCTGGAGGTGTCTGGACGGGCAAATTTAACTCTCATTTCCCACCAGGAAGAGGAATTAACCAAAGGCTCAGCGTGCCGTGCCGGAACCAGATTAGGGCCTGAAGCCATCCTGCGGTGTTGCGGCCAGGTCACAAGAAAGCGAGTTGAAGAAAGGAGCTCAGGGGCACTGTAATTCACAAACCTGCAGAGTTATAAATGACAGCTATCGTCCAAAAATAGACTGAAGTAAGGCTGCCAAGAGGACTTGAAAGCGGGGCAGAATTGCAGGAAACCGATTTCAGGAGGTAGACTGGAATTGCATTGAAAGCATAGGAAAAGAGGCAGAACGTCCACAATGATGCACTTGGCCAAAAAGGGCGTATGCGTTTTTTCCTGAATATATTCAGGAAAAAACGCATACGCCCTTTTTGGCCAACCAAGCAAGCTTGCAAAGGAAATCTGCACTACAATGAAGTCTCACTTCCCCCCGGTCAAAAGGGCCATCTGAAAAAAGTGTAAAATCCAGAAAGGCAGGACAGGCCATGGAGAACTGGGAGCCTTGTTATGCTGATGGGCGGGATGTAAATTGCCAACAGACACTCGGGAGAAGTGTATGGTGTTTCCTGAAACATCTAAAAAACAAAGCAACAGAGCCTAGGGCACTGCCACTTATGGTCCTATAGCTTAGGGAAATTAAAATCAAAAAGACACAGCCACCCCAAAGTTTGGAACGGCTCTGTTTACAAGAACCTCGTTTACAGTACAAGTTCAACATCGCAGAAAGTGAAAAATGGATAAAGAAGTTGTGGTATTTACTTACAAAGCAATATCACTCAGCAATGAAATCTATGTCATCAGGCCCTTAGCATCACAATGAGTGGGTTCAGGTACGATGATTCTAACTGAAATAAGTCACACAGAAAAAGAAACATCATAAGATATCAGTAATACACGGAATGGAAACTTGGCTACACAGGAACTGAATTACAGAACAGAACAGGGTCTCAAATTTAGAAAACCAACTTATGCTTGCTTAAGGGTAAAGGTGAGTTGGGGTGCTGCATAAAACCAGAGATTGAAATGAGCACAGATAAAGTTCCTTAAGCCAAATATGGAATAGACAAGAGCTACTCCTTGCTCAACGAAATGGACTCAACACCGCATATTAAACGCCTAAGCATGTACCTGACTAGTAAGTATCTTAAAACCTATGGATTGCTATGTCTCTGAAAGAGAATCAAGCATGTGTACAGGGGCATAAACGCAGCAGTGATAGGATTGGAGAGGTTCGGTGAGCAAATGAAGACCCTTTGAAGTCATATTGCATGGTACCCATTCCACGGGTTTCAACTACCCAGGTTTAAGGTATTCTTCCTTCAGCTAAAACATGCATGTGGAACCTAGAGTATGATCAACCATGTGATCGGGAGACGTGTTCAAATATGTCTCAGTTTTCCTCCCCTGGTACTCGGGTGCAACATTCCAGACGCTTTACTAACACTCTCCCCACTTGAAGAGTCAGTCCCTTTAACCTCCTGTTTGGCCCAGTTTGCAATTTCTGCGGAAGATGAACAGGAATAGCGAGAATCAATGAGAGGCTAGCTGGAGGTGTCTGGACGGGCAAATTTAACTCTCATTTCCCACCAGGAAGAGGAATTAACCAAAGGCTCAGCGTGCCGTGCCGGAACCAGATTAGGGCCTGAAGCCATCCTGCAGTGTTGCGGCCAGCTCAAAAGAAAGTGAGTTGAAGAAAGGAGCTCAGGGGCACTGTAATTCACAAAACTGCAGAGTTATAAATGACAGCTATCGTCCAATAATAGACTGAAGTAAGGCTGCCAAGGGGACTTGAAAGCGGGGCAGAATTGCAGGAAACCGATTTCAGGAGGTAGACTGGAATTGCATTGAAAGCATAGGAAAAGAGGCAGAACGTCCACAATGATGCACTTGGCCAAAAAGGGCGTATGCGTTTTTTCCTGAATATATTCAGGAAAAAACGCATACGCCCTTTTTGGCCAACCAAGCAAGCTTGCAAAGGAAATCTGCACTACAATGAAGTCTCACTTCCCCCCGGTCAAAAGGGCCATCTGAAAAAAGTGTAAAATCCAGAAAGGCAGGACAGGCCATGGACAACTGGGAGCCTTGTTATGCTGATGGGCGGGATGTAAATTGCCAACAGACACTCGGGAGAAGTGTATGGTGTTTCCTGAAACATCTAAAAAACAAAGCAACAGAGCCTAGGGCACTTCCACTTATGGTCCTATAGCTTAGGGAAATTAAAATCAAAAAGACACAGCCACCCCAAAGTTTGGAACGGCTCTGTTTACAAGAACCTCGTTTACAGTACAAGTTCAACATCCCAGAAATTGAAAAATGGATAAAGAAGTTGTGGTATTTACTTACAAAGCAATATCACTCAGCAATGAAATCTATGTCATCAGGCCCTTAGCATCACAATGAGTGGATTCAGGTATGATGATTCTAACTGAAATAAGTCACACAGAAAAAGAAACATCATAAGATATCAGTAATACACGGAATGTAAACTTGGCTACACAGGAACTGAATTACAGAACAGAACAGGGTCTCAAATTTAGAAAACCAACTTATGCTTGCTTAAGGGGAAAGGTGAGTTGGGGTGCTGCATAAAACCAGAGATTGAAATGAGCACAGATAAAGTTCCTTAAGTCAAATATGGAATACACAAGAGCTACTCCTTGCTCAACGAAATGGACTCAACACCGCATATTAAACGCCTAAGAATGTACCTGACTAGTAAGTATCGTAAAACCATTGGATTGCTATGTCTCCAAAAGAGAATCAAGCATGTGTACAGGGGCATAAACGCAGCAGTGATAGGATTGGAGAGGTTCGGTGAGCAAATGAAGACCCTTTGAAGTCATATTGCATGGTACCCATTACACGGGTCTCAACTCTCCAGGTTTAAGGTATTCTTCCTTCAGCTAAAACATGCATGTGGAACCCAAGTATGATCAACCATGTGAACGGGAGACGTGTTCAAATATGTCTCAGTTTTCCTCCCCTGGTACTCGGGTGCAACATTCCAGACGCTTTACTAACACTCTCCCCACTTGGAGAGTCAGCGCCTTTAACCTCCTGTTTGGCCCAGTTTGCAATTTCTGCGGAAGATGAACAGGAATAGCGAGAACCAATGAGAGACTAGCTGGAGGTGTCTGGATGGGCAAATTTAACTCTCATTTCCCACCAGGAAGAGGAAATAACCAAAGGCTCAGCGTGCCGTGCCGGAACCAGATTAGGGCCTGAAGCCATCCTGCGGTGTTGCGGCCAGGTCACAAGAAAGCGAGTTGAAGAAAGGAGCTCAGGGCACTGTAATTCACAAACCTGCAGAGTTATAAATGACAGCTATCGTCCAAAAATAGACTGAAGTAAGGCTGCCAAGAGGACTTGAAAGCGGGGCAGAATTGCAGGAAACCGATTTCAGGAGGTAGACTGGAATTGCATTGAAAGCATAGGAAAAGAGGCAGAACGTCCACAATGATGCACTTCGCCAAAAAGGGCGTATGCGTTTTTTCCTGAATATATTCAGGAAAAAACGCATACGCCCTTTTTGGCCAACCAAGCAAGCTTGCAAAGGAAATCTGCACTACAATGAAGTCTCACTTCCCCCCGGTCAAAAGGGCCATCTGAAAAAAGTGTAAAATCCAGAAAGGCAGGACAGGCCATGGAGAACTGGGAGCCTTGTTATGCTGATGGGCGGGATGTAAATTGCCAACAACCACTCGGGAGAAGTGTATGGTGTTTCCTGAAACATCTAAAAAACAAAGCAACAGAACCTAGGGCACTTCCACTTATGGTCCTATAGCTTAGGGAAATTAAAATCAAAAAGACACAGCCACCCCAAAGTTTGGAAAGGCTCTGTTTACAAGAACCTCGTTTACAGTACAAGTTCAACATCGCAGAAAGTGAAAAATGGATAAAGAAGTTGTGGTATTTACTTACAAAGCAATATCACTCAGCAATGAAATCTGTGTCATCAGGCCCTTAGCAGCACAACGAGTGGATTCAGGTATGATGAATCTAACTGAAGTAAGTCACACAGAAAAAGAAACATCATAAGATATCAGTAATACACGGAATGTAAACTTGGCTACACAGGAACTGAATTACAGAACAGAACAGGGTCTCAAATTTAGAAAACCAACTTATGCTTGCTTAAGGGTAAAGGTGAGTTGGGGTGCTGCATAAAACCAGAGATTGAAATGAGCACAGATAAAGTTCCTTAGGTCAAATATGGAATAGACAAGAGCTACTCCTTGCTCAACGAAATGGACTCAACACCGCATATTAAACGCCTAAGAATGTACCTGACTAGTAAGTATCGTAAAACCTATGGATTGCTATGTCTCCAAAAGAGAATCAAGCATGTGTACAGGGGCATAAACGCAGCAGTGATAGGATTGGAGAGGTTCAGTGAGCAAATGAAGACCCTTTGAAGTCATATTGCATGGTACCCATTACACGGGTCTCAACTCTCCAGGTTTAAGGTATTCTTCCTTCAGCTAAAACATGCATGTGGAACCCAAGTATGATCAACCATGTGAACGGGAGACGTGTTCAAATATGTCTCAGTTTTCCTCCCCTGGTACTCGGGTGCAACATTCCAGACGCTTTACTAACACTCTCCCCACTTGGAGAGTCAGCGCCTTTAACCTCCTGTTTGGCCCAGTTTGCAATTTCTGCGGAAGATGAACAGGAATAGCGAGAACCAATGAGAGGCTAGCTGGAGGTGTCTGGACGGGCAAATTTAACTCTCATTTCCCACCAGGAAGAGGAAATAACCAAAGGCTCAGCGTGCCGTACCGGAACCAGATTAGGGCCTGAAGCCATCCTGCGGTGTTGCGGCCAGGTCACAAGAAAGCGAGTTGAAGAAAGGAGCTCAGTGCACTGTAATTCACAAACCTGCAGAGTTATAAATGACAGCTATCGTCCAAAAATAGACTGAAGTAAGGCTGCCAAGAGGACTTGAAAGCGGGGCAGAATTGCAGGAAACCGATTTCAGGAGGTAGACTGGAATTGCATTGAAAGCATAGGAAAAGAGGCAGAACGTCCACAATGATGCACTTGGCCAAAAAGGGCGTATGCGTTTTTTCCTGAATATATTCAGGAAAAAACGCATACGCCCTTTTTGGCCAACCAAGCAAGCTTGCAAAGGAAATCTGCACTACAATGAAGTCTCACTTCCCCCCGGTCAAAAGGGCCATCTGAAAAAAGTGTAAAATCCAGAAAGGCAGGACAGGCCATGGAGAACTGGGAGCCTTGTTATGCTGATGGACGGGATGTAAATTGCCAACAACCACTCGGGAGAAGTGTATGGTGTTTCCTGAAACATCTAAAAAACAAAGCAACAGAGCCTAGGGCACTTCCACTTATGGTCCTATAGCTTAGGGAAATTAAAATCAAAAAGACACAGCCACCCCAAAGTTTGGGACGCCTCTGTTTACAAGAACCTCGTTTACAGTACAAGTTCAACATCGCAGAAAGTGAAAAATGGATAAAGAAGTTGTGGTATTTACTTACAAAGCAATATCACTCAGCAATGAAATCTATGTCATCAGGCCCTTAGCAGCACAATGAGTGGATTCAGGTATGATGAATCTAACTGAAGTAAGTCACACAGAAAAAGAAACATCATAAGATATCAGTAATACACGGAATGTAAACTTGGCTACACAGGAACTGAATTACAGAACAGAACAGGGACTCAAATTTAGAAAACCAACTTATGCTTGCTTAAGGGTAAAGGTGAGTTGGGGTGCTGCATAAAACCAGAGATTGAAATGAGCACAGATAAAGTTCCTTAAGTCAAATATGGAATAGACAAGAGCTACTCCTTGCTCAACGAAATGGACTCAACACCGCATATTAAACGCCTAAGAATGTACCTGACTAGTAAGTATCTTAAAACCTATGGATTGCTATGTCTCCGAAAGAGAATCAAGCATGTGTACAGGGGCATAAACGCAGCAGTGATAGGATTGGAGAGGTTCGGTGAGCAAATGAAGACCCTTTGAAGTCATATTGCATGGTACCCATTCCACGGGTTTCAACTACCCAGGTTTAAGGTATTCTTCCTTCAGCTAAAACATGCATGTGGAACCTAGAGTATGATCAACCATGTGATCGGGAGACGTGTTCAAATATGTCAGTTTTCATACCCTGGTACTCGGCTGCAACATTCCAGACGCTTTACTAACACTCTCCCGACTTGGAGAGTCAGTCCCTTTAACCTCCTGTTTGGCCCAGTTTGCAATTTCTGCGGAAGATGAACAGGAATAGCAAGAACCAATGAGAGGCTAGCTGGAGGTGTCTGGACGGGCAAATTTAACTCTCATTTCCCACCAGGAAGAGGAAATAACCAAAGGCTCAGCGTGCCGTACCGGAACCAGATTAGGGCCTGAAGCCATCCTGCGGTGTTGCGTCCAGCTCAAAAGAAAGCGAGTTGAAGAAAGGAGCTCAGGGGCACTGTAATTCACAAACCTGCAGAGTTATAAATGACAGCTATCGTCCAAAAATAGACTGAAGTAAGGCTGCCAAGAGGACTTGAAAGCGGGGCAGAATTGCAGGAAACTGATTTCAGGAGGTAGACTGGAATTGCATTGAAAGCATAGGAAAAGAGGCAGAACGTCCACAATGATGCACTTGGCCAAAAAGGGCATATGCGTTTTTTCCTGAATATATTCAGGAAAAAACGCATATGCCCTTTTTGGCCAACCAAGCAAGCTTGCAAAGGAAATCTGCACTACAATGAAGTCTCACTTCCCCCCGGTCAAAAGGGCCATCTGAAAAAAGTGTAAAATCCAGAAAGGCAGGACAGGCCATGGAGAACTGGGAGCCTTGTTATGCTGATGGGCGGGATGTAAATTGCCAACAGACACTCGGGAGAAGTGTATGGTGTTTCCTGAAACATCTAAAAAACAAAGCAACAGAGCCTAGGGCACTGCCACTTATGGTCCTATAGCTTAGGGAAATTAAAATCAAAAAGACACAGCCACCCCAAAGTTTGGGACGCCTCTGTTTACAAGAACCTCGTTTACAGTACAAGTTCAACATCGCAGAACGTGAAAAATGGATAAAGATCTTGTGGTACTTACGTACAATGCAGTATCACTCAGCAATGAAATCTATGTCATCAGGCCTGTAGCAGCATAATGAGTGGATTCAGGTACGATGATTCTAACTGAAATAAGTCACACAGAAAAAGAAACATCATAAGATATCACTAATACACGGAATGTAAACTTGGCTACACAGGAACTGCATTCCAGAACAGAACAGGGACTCAAATTTAGAAAACCAACTTATGCTTGCTTAAGGGGAAAGGTGAGTTGGGGTGCTGCATAAAACCAGAGATTGAAATGAGCACAGATAAAGTTCCTTAAGCCAAATATGGAATAGACAAGAGCTACTCCTTGCTCAACGAAATGGACTCAAAACCCCATATTAAACCCCTAAGAATGTACCTGACTTGTAAGTATCTTAAAACCTATGGATTGCTATGTCTCCAAAAGAGAATCAAGCGTGTGTACAGGGGAATAAACGCAGCAGTGATAGGATTGGAGAGGTTCGGTGAGCAAATGAAGACCCTTTGAAGTCATATTGCATGGTACCCATTACACGGGTCTCAACTCTCCAGGTTTAAGGTATTCTTCCTTCAGCTAAAACATGCATGTGGAACCCAAGTATGATCAACCATGTGAACGGGAGACGTGTTCAAATATGTCTCAGTTTTCCTCCCCTGGTACTCGGGTGCAACATTCCAGACGCTTTACTAACACTCTCCCCACTTGGAGAGTCAGTCCCTTTAACCTCCTGTTTGGCCCAGTTTGCAATTTCTGCGGAAGATGAACAGGAATAGCGAGAACCAATGAGAGGCTAGCTGGAGGTGTCTGGACGGGCAAATTTAACTCTCATTTCCCACCAGGAAGAGGAAATAACCAAAGGCTCAGCGTGCCGTACCGGAACCAGATTAGGGCCTGAAGCCATCCTGCGGTGTTGCGGCCAGCTCAAAACAAAGCGAGTTGAAGAAAGGAGCCCAGGGGCACTGTAATTCACAAACCTGCAGAGTTATAAATGACAGCTATCGTCCAAAAATACATTGAAGTAAGGCTGCCAAGAGGACTTGAAAGCGGGGCAGAATTGCAGGAAACCGATTTCAGGAGGTAGACTGGAATTGCATTGAAAGCATAGGAAAAGAGGCAGAACGTCCACAATGATGCACTTGGCCAAAAAGGGCGTATGCGTTTTTTCCTGAATATATTCAGGAAAAAACGCATACGCCCTTTTTGGCCAACCAAGCAAGCTTGCAAAGGAAATCTGCACTACAATGAAGTCTCACTTCCCCCCGGTCAAAAGGGCCATCTGAAAAAAGTGTAAAATCCAGAAAGGCAGGACAGGCCATGGAGAACTGGGAGCCTTGTTATGCTGATGGGCGGGATGTAAATTGCCAACAACCACTCGGGAGAAGTATATGGTGTTTCCTGAAACATCTAAAAAACAAAGCAACAGAACCTAGGGCACTTCCACTTATGGTCCTATAGCTTAGGGAAATTAAAATAAAAAAGACACAGCCACCCCAAAGTTTGGAACGGCTCTGTTTACAAGAACCTCGTTTACAGTACAAGTTCAACATCGCAGAAAGTGAAAAATGGATAAAGAAGTTGTGGTATTTACTTACAAAGCAATATCACACAGCAATGAATTCTATGTCATCAGGCACTTAGCAGCACAATGAGTGGATTCAGGTATGATGATTCTAACTAAAATAAGTCACACAGAAAAAGAAACATCATAAGATATCAGTAATACATGGAATGTAAACTTGGCTACACAGGAACTGAATTCCAAAACAGAACAGGGTCTCAAATTTAGAAAACCAACTTATGCTTGCTTAAGGGTAAAGGTGAGTTGGGGTGCTGCATAAAACCAGAGATTGAAATGAGCACAGATAAAGTTCCTTAAGTCAAATATGGAATAGACAAGAGCTACTCCTTGCTCAACGAAATGGACTCAACACCGCATATTAAACGCCTAAGAATGTACCTGACTAGTAAGTATCGTAAAACCTATGGATTGCTATGTCTCCAAAAGAGAATCAAGCATGTGTACAGGGGCATAAACGCAGCAGTGATAGGATTGGAGAGGTTCGGTGAGCAAATGAAGACCCTTTGAAGTCATATTGCATGGTACCCATTCCACGGGTCTCAACTCTCCAGGTTTAAGGTATTCTTCCTTCAGCTAAAACATGCATGTGGAACCCAAGTATGATCAACCATGTGAACGGGAGACGTGTTCAAATATGTCTCAGTTTTCCTCCCCTGGTACTCGGGTGCAACATTCCAGACGCTTTACTAACACTCTCCCCAATTGGAGAGTCAGCGCCTTTAACCTCCTGTTTGGCCCAGTTTGCAATTTCTGCGGAAGATGAACAGGAATAGCGAGAACCAATGAGAGACTAGCTGGAGGTGTCTGGACGGGCAAATTTAACTCTCATTTCCCACCAGGAAGAGGAATTAACCAAAGGCTCAGCGTGCCGTGCCGGAACCAGATTAGGGCCTGAAGCCATCCTGCGGTGTTGCGGCCAGCTCAAAAGAAAGCGAGTTGAAGAAAGGAGCTCAGGGGCACTGTAATTCACAAACCTGCAGAGTTATAAATGACAGCTATCGTCCAAAAATAGACTGAAGTAAGGCTGCCAAGAGGACTTGAAAGCGGGGCAGAATTGCAGGAAACCGATTTCAGGAGGTAGACTGGAATTGCATTGAAAGCATAGGAAAAGAGGCAGAACGTCCACAATGATGCACTTGGCCAAAAAGGGCGTATGCGTTTTTTCCTGAATATATTCAGGAAAAAACGCATACGCCCTTTTTGGCCAACCAAGCAAGCTTGCAAAGGAAATCTGCACTACAATGAAGTCTCACTTCCCCCCGGTCAAAAGGGCCATCTGAAAAAAGTGTAAAATCCAGAAAGGCAGGACAGGCCATGGACAACTGGGAGCCTTGTTATGCTGATGGGCGGGATGTAAATTGCCAACAGACACTCGGGAGAAGTGTATGGTGTTTCCTGAAACATCTAAAAAACAAAGCAACAGAGCCTAGGGCACTTCCACTTATGGTCCTATAGCTTAGGGAAATTAAAATCAAAAAGACACAGCCACCCCAAAGTTTGGAACGGCTCTGTTTACAAGAACCTCGTTTACAGTACAAGTTCAACATCCCAGAAAGTGAAAAATGGATAAAGAAGTTGTGGTATTTACTTACAAAGCAATATCACTCAGCAATGAAATCTATGTCATCAGGCCCTTAGCATCACAATGAGTGGATTCAGGTATGATGATTCTAACTGAAATAAGTCACACAGAAAAAGAAACATCATAAGATATCAGTAATACACGGAATGTAAACTTGGCTACACAGGAACTGAATTCCAAAACAGAACAGGGTCTCAAATTTAGAAAACCAACTTATGCTTGCTTAAGGGTAAAGGTGAGTTGGGGTGCTGCATAAAACCAGAGATTGAAATGAGCACAGATAAAGTTCCTTAGGTCAAATATGGAATAGACAAGAGCTACTCCTTGCTCAACGAAATGGACTCAACACCGCATATTAAACGCCTAAGAATGTACCTGACTAGTAAGTATCGTAAAACCTATGGATTGCTATGTCTCCAAAAGAGAATCAAGCATGTGTACAGGGGCATAAACGCAGCAGTGATAGGATTGGAGAGGTTCGGTGAGCAAATGAAGACCCTTTGAAGTCATATTGCATGGTACCCATTACACGGGTCTCAACTCTCCAGGTTTAAGGTATTCTTCCTTCAGCTAAAACATGCATGTGGAACCCAAGTATGATCAACCATGTGAACGGGAGACGTGTTCAAATATGTCTCAGTTTTCCTCCCCTGGTACTCGGGTGCAACATTCCAGACGCTTTACTAACACTCTCCTCACTTGGAGAGTCAGCGCCTTTAACCTCCTGTTTGGTCCAGTTTGCAATTTCTGCGGAAGATGAACAGGAATAGCGAGAACCAATGAGAGACTAGCTGGAGGTGTCTGGATGGGCAAATTTAACTCTCATTTCCCACCAGGAAGAGGAAATAACCAAAGGCTCAGCGTGCCGTGCCGGAACCAGATTAGGGCCTGAAGCCATCCTGCGGTGTTGCGGCCAGGTCACAAGAAAGCGAGTTGAAGAAAGGAGCTCAGGGGCACTGTAATTCACAAACCTGCAGAGTTATAAATGACAGCTATCGTCCAAAAATAGACTGAAGTAAGGCTGCCAAGAGGACTTGAAAGCGGGGCAGAATTGCAGGAAACCGATTTCAGGAGGTAGACTGGAATTGCATTGAAAGCATAGGAAAAGAGGCAGAACGTCCACAATGATGCACTTGGCCAAAAAGGGCGTATGCGTTTTTTCCTGAATATATTCAGGAAAAAACGCATACGCCCTTTTTGGCCAACCAAGCAAGCTTGCAAAGGAAATCTGCACTACAATGAAGTCTCACTTCCCCCCGGTCAAAAGGGCCATCTGAAAAAAGTATAAAATCCAGAAAGGCAGGACAGGCCATGGAGAACTGGGAGCCTTGTTATGCTGATGGGCGGGATGTAAATTGCCAACAACCACTCGGGAGAAGTGTATGGTGTTTCCTGAAACATCTAAAAAACAAAGCAACAGAACCTAGGGCACTTCCACTTATGGTCCTATAGCTTAGGGAAATTAAAACCAAAAAGACACAGCCACCCCAAAGTTTGGAAAGGCTCTGTTTACAAGAACCTCGTTTACAGTACAAGTTCAACATCGCAGAAAGTGAAAAATGGATAAAGAAGTTGTGGTATTTACTTACAAAGCAATATCACTCAGCAATGAAATCTGTGTCATCAGGCCCTTAGCAGCACAATGAGTGGATTCAGGTATGATGAATCTAACTGAAGTAAGTCACACAGAAAAAGAAACATCATAAGATATCAGTAATACACGGAATGTAAACTTGGCTACACAGGAACTGAATTACAGAACAGAACAGGGACTCAAATTTAGAAAACCAACTTATGCTTGCTTAAGGGGAAAGGTGAGTTGGGGTGCTGCATAAAACCAGAGATTGAAATGAGCACAGATAAAGTTCCTTAAGTCAAATATGGAATAGACAAGAGCTACTCCTTGCTCAACGAAATGGACTCAACACCGCATATTAAACGCCTAAGAATGTACCTGACTAGTAAGTATCTTAAAACCTATGGATTGCTATGTCTCCGAAAGAGAATCAAGCATGTGTACAGGGACATAAACGCAGCAGTGATAGGATTGGAGAGGTTCGGTGAGCAAATGAAGACCCTTTGAAGTCATATTGCATGGTACCCATTCCACGGGTTTCAACTACCCAGGTTTAAGGTATTCTTCCTTCAGCTAAAACATGCATGTGGAACCTAGAGTATGATCAACCATGTGATCGGGAGACATGTTCAAATATGTCAGTTTTCGTACCCTGGTACTCGGCTGCAACATTCCAGACGCTTTACTAACACTCTCCCGACTTGGAGAGTCAGTCCCTTTAACCTCCTGTTTGGCCCAGTTTGCAATTTCTGCGGAAGATGAACAGGAATAGCAAGAACCAATGAGAGGCTAGCTGGAGGTGTCTGGACGGGCAAATTTAACTCTCATTTCCTACCAGGAAGAGGAATTAACCAAAGGCTCAGCGTGCCGTGCCGGAACCAGATTAGGGCCTGAAGCCATCCTGCGGTGTTGCGGCCAGGTCACAAGAAAGCGAGTTGAAGAAAGGAGCTCAGGGGCACTGTAATTCACAAACCTGCAGAGTTATAAATGACAGCTATCGTCCAAAAATAGACTGAAGTAAGGCTGCCAAGAGGACTTGAAAGCGGGGCAGAATTGCAGGAAACCGATTTCAGGAGGTAGACTGGAATTGCATTGAAAGCATAGGAAAAGAGGCAGAACGTCCACAATGATGCACTTGGCCAAAAAGGGCGTATGCGTTTTTTCCTGAATATATTCAGGAAAAAACGCATACGCCCTTTTTGGCCAACCAAGCAAGCTTGCAAAGGAAATCTGCACTACAATGAAGTCTCACTTCCCCCCGGTCAAAAGGGCCATCTGAAAAAAGTGTAAAATCCAGAAAGGCAGGACAGGCCATGGAGAACTGGGAGCCTTGTTATGCTGATGGGCGGGATGTAAATTGCCAACAGACACTCGGGAGAAGTGTATGGTGTTTCCTGAAACATCTAAAAAACAAAGCAACAGAGCCTAGGGCACTGCCACTTATGGTCCTATAGCTTAGGGAAATTAAAATCAAAAAGACACAGCCACCCCAAAGTTTGCAACGGCTCTGTTTACAAGAACCTCGTTTACAGTACAAGTTCAACATCGCAGAAAGTGAAAAATGGATAAAGAAGTTGTGGTATTTACTTACAAAGCAATATCACTCAGCAATGAAATCTGTGTCATCAGGCCCGTAGCAGCACAATGAGTGGATTCAGGTATGATGATTCTAACTGAAATAAGTCACACAGAAAAGAAACATCATAAGATATCAGTAATACACGGAATGTAAACTTGGCTACACAGGAACTGAATTACAGAACAGAACAGGGTCTCAAATTTAGAAAACCAACTTATGCTTGCTTAAGGGGAAAGGTGAGTTGGGGTGCTGCATAAAACCAGAGATTGAAATGAGCACAGATAAAGTTCCTTAAGCCAAATATGGAATAGACAAGAGCTACTCCTTGCTCAACGAAATGGACTCAAAACCCCATATTAAACCCCTAAGAATGTACCTGACTTGTAAGTATCTTAAAACCTATGGATTGCTATGTCTCCAAAAGAGAATCAAGCGTGTGTACAGGGGAATAAACGCAGCAGTGATAGGATTGGAGAGGTTCGGTGAGCAAATGAAGACCCTTTGAAGTCATATTGCACGGTACCCATTACACGGGTCTCAACTCTCCAGGTTTAAGGTATTCTTCCTTCAGCTAAAACATGCATGTGGAACCCAAGTATGATCAACCATGTGAACGGGAGACGTGTTCAAATATGTCTCAGTTTTCCTCCCCTGGTACTCGGGTGCAACATTCCAGACGCTTTACTAACACTCTCCCCACTTGGAGAGTCAGTCCCTTTAACCTCCTGTTTGGCCCAGTTTGCAATTTCTGCGGAAGATGAACAGGAATAGCGAGAACCAATGAGAGGCTAGCTGGAGGTGTCTGGACGGGCAAATTTAACTCTCATTTCCCACCAGGAAGAGGAAATAACCAAAGGCTCAGCGTGCCGTACCGGAACCAGATTAGGGCCTGAAGCCATCCTGCGGTGTTGCGGCCAGCTCAAAAGAAAGCGAGTTGAAGAAAGGAGCCCAGGGGCACTGTAATTCACAAACCTGCAGAGTTATAAATGACAGCTATCGTCCAAAAATACATTGAAGTAAGGCTGCCAAGAGGACTTGAAAGCGGGGCAGAATTGCAGGAAACCGATTTCAGGAGGTAGACTGGAATTGCATTGAAAGCATAGGAAAAGAGGCAGAACGTCCACAATGATGCACTTGGCCAAAAAGGGCGTATGCGTTTTTTCCTGAATATATTCAGGAAAAAACGCATACGCCCTTTTTGGCCAACCAAGCAAGCTTGCAAAGGAAATCTGCACTACAATGAAGTCTCACTTCCCCCCGGTCAAAAGGGCCATCTGAAAAAAGTGTAAAATCCAGAAAGGCAGGACAGGCCATGGAGAACTGGGAGCCTTGTTATGCTGATGGGCGGGATGTAAATTGCCAACAACCACTCGGGAGAAGTATATGGTGTTTCCTGAAACATCTAAAAAACAAAGCAACAGAACCTAGGGCACTTCCACTTATGGTCCTATAGCTTAGGGAAATTAAAATCAAAAAGACACAGCCACCCCAAAGTTTGGAACGGCTCTGTTTACAAGAACCTCGTTTACAGTACAAGTTCAACATCGCAGAAAGTGAAAAATGGATAAAGAAGTTGTGGTATTTACTTACAAAGCAATATCACACAGCAATGAATTCTATGTCATCAGGCCCTTAGCAGCACAATGAGTGGATTCAGGTATGATGATTCTAACTGAAATAAGTCACACAGAAAAAGAAACATCATAAGATATCAGTAATACACGGAATGTAAACTTGGCTACACAGGAACTGAATTCCAAAACAGAACAGGGTCTCAAATTTAGAAAACCAACTTATGCTTGCTTAAGGGTAAAGGTGAGTTGGGGTGCTGCATAAAACCAGAGATTGAAATGAGCACAGATAAAGTTCCTTAAGTCAAATATGGAATACACAAGAGCTACTCCTTGCTCAACGAAATGGACTCAACACCGCATATTAAACGCCTAAGAATGTACCTGACTAGTAAGTATCGTAAAACCTATGGATTGCTATGTCTCCAAAAGACAATCAAGCATGTGTACAGGGGCATAAACGCAGCAGTGATAGGATTGGAGAGGTTCGGTGAGCAAATGAAGACCCTTTGAAGTCATATTGCATGGTACCCATTCCACGGGTCTCAACTCTCCAGGTTTAAGGTATTCTTCCTTCAGCTAAAACATGCATGTGGAACCCAAGTATGATCAACCATGTGAACGGGAGACGTGTTCAAATATGTCTCAGTTTTCCTCCCCTGGTACTCGGGTGCAACATTCCAGACGCTTTACTAACACTCTCCCCACTTGGAGAGTCAGCGCCTTTAACCTCCTGTTTGGCCCAGTTTGCAATTTCTGCGGAAGATGAACAGGAATAGCGAGAACCAATGAGAGACTAGCTGGAGGTGTCTGGACGGGCAAATTTAACTCTCATTTCCCACCAGGAAGAGGAATTAACCAAAGGCTCAGCGTGCCGTGCCGGAACCAGATTAGGGCCTGAAGCCATCCTGCGGTGTTGCAGCCAGGTCACAAGAAAGCGAGTTGAAGAAAGGAGCTCAGGGGCACTGTAATTCACAAACCTGCAGAGTTATAAATGACAGCTATCGTCCAAAAATAGACTGAAGTAAGGCTGCCAAGAGGACTTGAAAGCGGGGCAGAATTGCAGGAAACCGATTTCAGGAGGTAGACTGGAATTGCATTGAAAGCATAGGAAAAGAGGCAGAACGTCCACAATGATGCACTTGGCCAAAAAGGGCGTATGCGTTTTTTCCTGAATATATTCAGGAAAAAACGCATACGCCCTTTTTGGCCAACCAAGCAAGCTTGCAAAGGAAATCTGCACTACAATGAAGTCTCACTTCCCCCCGGTCAAAAGGGCCATCTGAAAAAAGTGTAAAATCCAGAAAGGCAGGACAGGCCATGGAGAACTGGGAGCCTTGTTATGCTGATGGGCGGGATGTAAATTGCCAACAGACACTCGGGAGAAGTGTATGGTGTTTCCTGAAACATCTAAAAAACAAAGCAACAGAGCCTAGGGCACTGCCACTTATGGTCCTATAGCTTAGGGAAATTAAAATCAAAAAGACACAGCCACCCCAAAGTTTGGAACGGCTCTGTTTACAAGAACCTCGTTTACAGTACAAGTTCAACATCGCAGACAGTGAAAAATGGATAAAGAAGTTGTGGTATTTACTTACAAAGCAATATCACTCAGCAATGAAATCTATGTCATCAGGCCCGTAGCAGCACAATGAGTGGATTCAGGTATGATGATTCTAACTGAAATAAGTCACACAGAAATGAAACATCATAAGATATCAGTAATACACGGAATGTAAACTTGGCTACACAGGAACTGAATTACAGAACAGAACAGGGTCTCAAATTTAGAAAACCAACTTATGCTTGCTTAAGGGTAAAGGTGAGTTGGGGTGCTGCATAAAACCAGAGATTGAAATGAGCACAGATAAAGTTCCTTAAGCCAAATATGGAATAGACAAGAGCTACTCCTTGCTCAACGAAATGGACTCAACACCGCATATTAAACGCCTAAGAATGTGCCTGACTAGTAAGTATCTTAAAACCTATGGATTGCTATGTCTCCAAAAGAGAATGAAGCGTGTGTACAGGGGCATAAACACAGCAGTGATAGGATTGGAGAGGTTCGGTGAGCAAATGAAGACCCTTTGAAGTCATATTGCATGGGACCCATTACACGGGTCTCAACTCTCCAGGTTTAAGGTATTCTTCCTTCAGCTAAAATATGCATGTGGAACCCAAGTATGATCAACCATGTGAACGGGAGACGTGTTCAAATATGTCTCAGTTTTCGTACCCTGGTACTCGGGTGCAACATTCCAGACGCTTTACTAACACTCTCCCAACTTGGAGAGTCAGTCCCTTTAACCTCCTGTTTGGCCCAGTTTGCAATTTCTGCGGAAGATGGACAGGAATAGCGAGAACCAATGAGAGACTAGCTGGAGGTGTCTGGACGGGCAAATTTAACTCTCATTTCCCACCAGGAAGAGGAAATAACCAAAGGCTCAGCGTGCCGTGCCGGAACCAGATTAGGGCCTGAAGCCATCCTGTGGTGTTGCGGCCAGGTCACAAGAAAGCGAGTTGAAGAAAGGAGCTCAGGGGCACTGTAATTCACAAACCTGCAGAGTTATAAATGACAGCTATCGTCCAAAAATAAACTGAAGTAAGGCTGCCAAGAGGACTTGAAAACGGGGCAGAATTGCAGGAAACCGATTTCAGGAGGTAGACTGGAATTGCATTGAAAGCATAGGAAAAGAGGCAGAACGTCCACAATGATGCACTTGGCCAAAAAGGGCGTATGCGTTTTTTCCTGAATATATTCAGGAAAAAACGCATACGCCCTTTTTGGCCAACCAAGCAAGCTTGCAAAGGAAATCTGCACTACAATGAAGTCTCACTTCCCCCCGGTCAAAAGGGCCATCTGAAAAAAGTGTAAAATCCAGAAAGGCAGGACAGGCCATGGAGAACTGGGAGCCTTGTTATGCTGATGGGCGGGATGTAAATTGCCAACAACCACTCGGGAGAAGTGTATGGTGTTTCCTGAAACATCTAAAAAACAAAGCAACAGAACCTAGGGCACTTCCACTTATGGTCCTATAGCTTAGGGAAATTAAAATCAAAAAGACACAGCCACCCCAAAGTTTCGAACGGCTCTGTTTACGAGAACCTCGTTTACAGTACAAGTTCAACATCGCAGAGAGTGAAAAATGGATAAAGAAGTTGTGGTATTTACTTACAAAGCAATATCACTCAGCAATGAAATCTGTGTCATCAGGCCCTTAGCAGCACAATGAGTGGATTCAGGTATGATGATTCTAACTGAAATAAGTCACACAGAAAAAGAAACATCATAAGATATCAGTAATACACGGAATGGAAACTTGGCTACACAGGAACTGAATTACAGAACAGAACAGGGTCTCAAATTTAGAAAACCAACTTATTCTTGCTTAAGGGTAAAGGTGAGTTGGGGTGCTGCATAAAACCAGAGATTGAAATGAGCACAGATAAAGTTCCTTAAGCCAAATATGGAATAGACAAGAGCTACTCCTTGCTCAACGAAATGGACTCAACACCCCATATTAAACGCCTAAGAATGTACCTGACTAGTAAGTATCTTAAAACCTATGGATTGCTATGTCTCCGAAAGAGAATCAAGCATGTGTACAGGGGCATAAACGCAGCAGTGATAGGATTGGAGAGGTTCGGTGAGCAAATGAAGACCCTTTGAAGTCATATTGCATGGTACCCATTCCACGGATCTCAACTCTCCAGGTTTAAGGTATTCTTCCTTCAGCTAAAACATGCATGTGGAACCCAAGTATGATCAACCATGTGAACGGGAGACGTGTTCAAATATGTCTCAGTTTTCCTCCCCTGGTACTCGGGTGCAACATTCCAGACGCTTTACTAACACTCTCCCCACTTGGAGAGTCAGCGCCTTTAACCTCCTGTTTGGCCCAGTTTGCAATTTCTGCGGAAGATGAACAGGAATAGCGAGAACCAATGAGAGACTAGCTGGAGGTGTCTGGACGGGCAAATTTAACTCTCATTTCCCACCAGGAAGAGGAATTAACCAAAGGCTCAGCGTGCCGTGCCGGAACCAGATTAGGGCCTGAAGCCATCCTGCGGTGTTGCGGCCAGGTCACAAGAAAGCGAGTTGAAGAAAGGAGCTCAGGGGCACTGTAATTCACAAACCTGCAGAGTTATAAATGACAGCTATCGTCCAAAAATAGACTGAAGTAAGGCTGCCAAGAGGACTTGAAAGCGGGGCAGAATTGCAGGAAACCGATTTCAGGAGGTAGACTGGAATTGCATTGAAAGCATAGGAAAAGAGGCAGAACGTCCACAATGATGCACTTGGCCAAAAAGGGCGTATGCGTTTTTTCCTGAATATATTCAGGAAAAAACGCATACGCCCTTTTTGGCCAACCAAGCAAGCTTGCAAAGGAAATCTGCACTACAATGAAGTCTCACTTCCCCCCGGTCAAAAGGGCCATCTGAAAAAAGTGTAAAATCCAGAAAGGCAGGACAGGCCATGGAGAACTGGGAGCCTTGTTATGCTGATGGGCGGGATGTAAATTGCCAACAGACAATCGGGAGAAGTGTATGGTGTTTCCTGAAACATCTAAAAAACAAAGCAACAGAGCCTAGGGCACTGCCACTTATGGTCCTATAGCTTAGGGAAATTAAAATCAAAAAGACACAGCCACCCCAAAGTTTGGATCAGCTCTGTTTATAAGAACCTCGTTTACAGTACAAGTTCAACATCGCAGAAAGTGAAAAATGGATAAAGAAGTTGTGGTATTTACTTACAAAGCAATATCACTCAGCAATGAAATCTGTGTCATCAGGCCCGTAGCAGCACAATGAGTGGATTCAGGTATGATGATTCTAACTGAAATAAGTCACACAGAAAAGAAACATCATAAGATATCAGTAATACACGGAATGTAAACTTGGCTACACAGGAACTGAATTACAGAACAGAACAGGGTCTCAAATTTAGAAAACCAACTTATGCTTGCTTAAGGGTAAAGGTGAGTTGGGGTGCTGCATAAAACCAGAGATTGAAATGAGCACAGATAAAGTTCCTTAAGCCAAATATGGAATAGACAAGAGCTACTCCTTGCTCAACGAAATGGACTCAACACCGCATATTAAACGCCTAAGAATGTACCTGACTAGTAAGTATCTTAAAACCTATGGATTGCTATGTCTCCAAAAGAGAATGAAGCGTGTGTACAGGGGCATAAACACAGCAGTGATAGGATTGGAGAGGTTCGGTGAGCAAATGAAGACCCTTTGAAGTCATATTGCATGGTACCCATTACACGGGTCTCAACTCTCCAGGTTTAAGTTATTCTTCCTTCAGCTAAAACATGCATGTGGAACCCAAGTATGATCAACCATGTGAACGGGAGATGTGTTCAAATATGTCTCAGTTTTCGTACCCTGGTACTCGGGTGCAACATTCCAGACGCTTTACTAACACTCTCCCAACTTGGAGAGTCAGTCCCTTTAACCTCCTGTTTGGCCCAGTTTGCAATTTCTGCGGAAGATGGACAGGAATAGCGAGAACCAATGAGAGACTAGCTGGAGGTGTCTGGACGGGCAAATTTAACTCTCATTTCCCACCAGGAAGAGGAAATAACCAAAGGCTCAGCGTGCCGTGCCGGAACCAGATTAGGGCCTGAAGCCATCCTGCGGTGTTGCGGCCAGGTCACAAGAAAGCGAATTGAAAAAAGGAGCTCAGGGGCACTGTAATTCACAAACCTGCAGAGTTATAAATGACAGCTATCGTCCAAAAATATACTGAAGTAAGGCTGCCAAGAGGATTGAAAGCGGGGCAGAATTGCAGGAAACCGATTTCAGGAGGTAGACTGGAATTGCATTGAAAGCATAGGAAAAGAGGCAGAACGTCCACAATGATGCACTTGGCCAAAAAGGGCGTATGCGTTTTTTCCTGAATATATTCAGGAAAAAACGCATATGCACTTTTTGGCCAACCAAGCAAGCTTGCAAAGGAAATCTGCACTACAATGAAGTCTCACTTCCCCCCGGTCAAAAGGGCCATCTGAAAAAAGTGTAAAATCCAGAAAGGCAGGACAGGCCATGGAGAACTGGGAGCCTTGTTATGCTGATGGGCGGGATGTAAATTGCCAACAACCACTCGGGAGAAGTGTATGGTGTTTCCTGAAACATCTAAAAAACAAAGCAACAGAACCTAGGGCACTTCCACTTATGGTTCTATAGCTTAGGGAATTTAAAATCAAAAAGACACAGCCACCCCAAAGTTTGCAACGGCTCTGTTTACAAGAACCTCGTTTACAGTACAAGTTCAACATCGCAGAAAGTGAAAAATGGATAAAGAAGTTGTGGTATTTACTTACAAAGCAATATCATTCAGCAATGAAATCTGTGTCATCAGGCCCTTAGCAGCACAATGAGTGGATTCAGGTATGATGATTCTAACTGAAATAAGTCACACAGAAAAAGAAACATCATAAGATATCAGTAATACACGGAATGGAAACTTGGCTACACAGGAACTGAATTACAGAACAGAACAGGGTCTCAAATTTAGAAAACCAACTTATTCTTGCTTAAGGGTAAAGGTGAGTTGGGGTGCTGCATAAAACCAGAGATTGAAATGAGCACAGATAAAGTTCCTTAAGCCAAATATGGAATAGACAAGAGCTACTCCTTGCTCAACGAAATGGACTCAACACCCCATATTAAACGCCTAAGAATGTACCTGACTAGTAAGTATCTTAAAACCTATGGATTGCTATGTCTCCGAAAGAGAATCAAGCATGTGTACAGGGGCATAAACGCAGCAGTGATAGGATTGGAGAGGTTCGGTGCGCAAATGAAGACCCTTTGAAGTCATATTGCATGGTACCCATTCCACGGGTTTCAACTACCCAGGTTTAAGGTATTCTTCCTTCAGCTAAAACATGCATGTGGAACCTAGAGTATGATCAACCATGTGATCGGGAGACGTGTTCAAATATGTCTCAGTTTTCCTCCCCTGGTACTCGGGTGCAACATTCCAGACGCTTTACTAACACTCTCCCCACTTGGAGAGTCAGTCCCTTTAACCTCCTGTTTGGCCCAGTTTGCAATTTCTGCGGAAGATGAACAGGAATAGCGAGAACCAATGAGAGGCTAGCTGGAGGTGTCTGGACGGGCAAATTTAACTCTCATTTCCCACCAGGAAGAGGAATTAACCAAAGGCTCAGCGTGCCGTGCCGGAACCAGATTAGGGCCTGAAGCCATCCTGCGGTGTTGCGGCCAGGTCACAAGAAAGCGAGTTGAAGAAAGGAGCTCAGGGGCACTGTAATTCACAAACCTGCAGAGTTATAAATGACAGCTATCGTCCAAAAATAGACTGAAGTAAGGCTGCCAAGAGGACTTGAAAGCGGGGCAGAATTGCAGGAAACCGATTTCAGGAGGTAGACTGGAATTGCATTGAAAGCATAGGAAAAGAGGCAGAACGTCCACAATGATGCACTTGGCCAAAAAGGGCGTATGCGTTTTTTCCTGAATATATTCAGGAAAAAACGCATACGCCCTTTTTGGCCAACCAAGCAAGCTTGCAAAGGAAATCTGCACTACAATGAAGTCTCACTTCCCCCCGGTCAAAAGGGCCATCTGAAAAAAGTGTAAAATCCAGAAAGGCAGGACAGGCCATGGAGAACTGGGAGCCTTGTTATGCTGATGGGCGGGATGTAAATCGCCAACAGACACTTGGGAGAAGTGTATGGTGTTTCCTGAAACATCTAAAAAACAAAGCAACAGAGCCTAGGGCACTTCCACTTATGGTCCTATAGCTTAGGGAAATTAAAATCAAAAAGACACAGCCACCCCAAAGTTTGGAACGGCTCTGTTTACAAGAACCTCGTTTACAGTACAAGTTCAACATCGCAGAAAGTGAAAAATGGATAAAGAAGTTGTGGTATTCACTTACAAAGCAATATCACTCAGCAATGAAATCTATGTCATCAGGCCCTTAGCAGCACAATGAGTGGATTCAGGTATGATGATTCTAACTGAAATAAGTCACACAGAAAAAGAAACATCATAAGATATCAGTAATACACGGAATGCAAACTTGGCTACACAGGAACTGAATTACAGAACAGAACAGGGTCTCAAATTTAGAAAACCAACTTATGCTTGCTTAAGGGTAAAGGTGAGTTGGGGTGCTGCATAAAACCAGAGATTGAAATGAGCACAGATAAAGTTCCTTAAGCCAAATATGGAATAGACAAGAGCTACTCCTTGCTCAACGAAATGGACTCAACACCGCATATTAAACGCCTAAGAATGTACCTGACTTGTAAGTATCTTAAAACTTATGGATTGCTATGTCTCCGAAAGAGAATCAAGCATGTGTACAGGGGCATAAACGCAGCAGTGATAGGATTGGAGAGGTTCGGTGAGCAAATGAAGACCCTTTGAAGTCATATTGCATGCTACCCATTCCACGGGTTTCAACTACCCAGGTTTAAGGTATTCTTCCTTCAGCTAAAACATGCATGTGGAACCTAGAGTATGATCAACCATGTGATCGGGAGACGTGTTCAAATATGTCTCAGTTTTCCTCCCCTGGTACTCGGGTGCAACATTCCAGACGCTTTACTAACACTCTCCCCACTTGGAGAGTCAGCGCCTTTAACCTCCTGTTTGGCCCAGTTTGCAATTTCTGCGGAAGATGAACAGGAATAGCGAGAACCAATGAGAGGCTAGCTGGAGGTGTCTGGACGGGCAAATTTAACTCTCATTTCCCACCAGGAAGAGGAATTAACCAAAGGCTCAGCGTGCCGTGCCGGAACCAGATTAGGGCCTGAAGCCATCCTGCGGTGTTGCGGCCAGGTCACAAGAAAGCGAGTTGAAGAAAGGAGCTCAGGGGCACTGTAATTCACAAACCTGCAGAGTTATAAATGACAGCTATCGTCCAAAAATAGACTGAAGTAAGGCTGCCAAGAGGACTTGAAAGCGGGGCAGAATTGCAGGAAACCGATTTCAGGAGGTAGACTGGAATTGCATTGAAAGCATAGGAAAAGAGGCAGAACGTCCACAATGATGCACTTGGCCAAAAAGGGCGTATGCGTTTTTTCCTGAATATATTCAGGAAAAAACGCATACGCCCTTTTTGGCCAACCAAGCAAGCTTGCAAAGGAAATCTGCACTACAATGAAGTCTCACTTCCCCCCGGTCAAAAGGGCCATCTGAAAAAAGTGTAAAATCCAGAAAGGCAGGACAGGCCATGGAGAACTGGGAGCCTTGTTATGCTGATGGGCGGGATGTAAATTGCCAACAGACACTCGGGAGAAGTGTATGGTGTTTCCTGAAACATCTAAAAAACAAAGCAACAGAGCCTAGGGCACTGCCACTTATGGTCCTATAGCTTAGGGAAATTAAAATCAAAAAGACACAGCCACCCCAAAGTTTGGGATGCCTCTGTTTACAAGAACCTCGTTTACAGTACAAGTTCAACATCGCAGAAAGTGAAAAATGGATAAAGAAGTTGTGGTATTTACTTACAAAGCAATATCACTCAGCAATGAAATCTATGTCATCAGGCCCTTAGCAGCACAATGAGTGGATTCAGGTATGATGATTCTAACTGAAATAAGTCACACAGAAAAAGAAACATCATAAGATATCAGTAATACACGGAATGCAAACTTGGCTACACAGGAACTGAATTACAGAACAGAACAGGGTCTCAAATTTAGAAAACCAACTTATGCTTGCTTAAGGGTAAAGGTGAGTTGGGGTGCTGCATAAAACCAGAGATTGAAATGAGCACAGATAAAGTTCCTTAAGTCAAATATGAAATAGACAAGAGCTACTCCTTGCTCAACGAAATGGACTCAACACCGCATATTAAACGCCTAAGAATGTACCTGACTAGTAAGTATCGTAAAACCTATGGATTGCTATGTCTCCAAAAGAGAATCAAGCATGTGTACAGGGGCATAAACGCAGCAGTGATAGGATTGGAGAGGTTCGGTGAGCAAATGAAGACCCTTTGAAGTCATATTGCATGGTACCCATTCCACGGGTCTCAACTCTCCAGGTTTAAGGTATTCTTCCTTCAGCTAAAACATGCATGTGGAACCCAAGTATGATCAACCATGTGAACGGGAGACGTGTTCAAATATGTCTCAGTTTTCCTCCCCTGGTACTCGGGTGCAACATTCCAGACGCTTTACTTACACTCTCCCCACTTGGAGAGTCAGTCCCTTTAACCTCCTGTTTGGCCCAGTTTGCAATTTCTGCGGAAGATGAACAGGAATAGCGAGAACCAATGAGAGGCTAGCTGGAGGTGTCTGGACGGGCAAATTTAACTCTCATTTCCCACCAGGAAGAGGAATTAACCAAAGGCTCAGCATGCCGGGCCGGAACCAGATTAGGGCCTGAAGCCATCCTGCGGTGTTGCGGCCAGGTCACAAGAAAGCGAGTTGAAGAAAGGAGCTCAGGGGCACTGTAATTCACAAACCTGCAGAGTTATAAATGACAGCTATCGTCCAAAAATAGACTGAAGTAAGGCTGCCAAGAGGACTTCAAAGCGGGGCAGAATTGCAGGAAACCGATTTCAGGAGGTAGACTGGAATTGCATTGAAAGCATAGGAAAAGAGGCAGAACGTCCACAATGATGCACTTGGCCAAAAAGGGCGTATGCGTTTTTTCCTGAATATATTCAGGAAAAAACGCATACGCCCTTTTTGGCCAACCAAGCAAGCTTGCAAAGGAAATCTGCACTACAATGAAGTCTCACTTCCCCCCGGTCAAAAGGGCCATCTGAAAAAAGTGTAAAATCCAAAAAGGCAGGACAGGCCATGGAGAACTGGGAGCCTTGTTATGCTGATGGGCGGGATGTAAATTGCCAACAGACACTCGGGAGAAGTGTATGGTGTTTCCTGAAACATCTAAAAAACAAAGCAACAGAGCCTAGGGCACTTCCACTTATGGTCCTATAGCTTAGGGAAATTAAAATCAAAAAGACACAGCCACCCCAAAGTTTGGAACGGCTCTGTTTACAAGAACCTCGTTTACAGTACAAGTTCAACATCGCAGAAAGTGAAAAATGGATAAAGAAGTTGTGGTATTTACTTACAAAGCAATATCACTCAGCAATGAAATCTATGTCATCAGGCACTTAGCATCACAATGAGTGGATTCAGGTATGATGATTCTAACTGAAATAAGTCACACAGAAAAAGAAACATCATAAGATATCAGTAATACACGGAATGTAAACTTGGCTACACAGGAACTGAATTACAGAACAGAACAGGGTCTCAAATTTAGAAAACCAACTTATGCTTGCTTAAGGGTAAAGGTGAGTTGGGGTGCTGCATAAAACCAGAGATTGAAATGAGCACAGATAAAGTTCCTTAAGTCAAATATGGAATAGACAAGAGCTACTTCTTGCTCAACGAAATGGACTCAACACCGCATATTAAACGCCTAAGAATGTACCTGACTAGTAAGTATTGTAAAACCTATGGATTGCTATGTCTCCAAAAGAGAATCAAGCATGTGTACAGGGGCATAAACGCAGCAGTGATAGGATTGGAGAGGTTCGGTGAGCAAATGAAGACCCTTTGAAGTCATATTGCATGGTACCCATTCCACGGGTTTCAACTACCCAGGTTTAAGGTATTCTTCCTTCAGCTAAAACATGCATGTGGAACCCAGAGTATGATCAACCGTGTGAACGGGAGACGTGTTCAAATATGTCTCAGTTTTCCTCCCCTGGTACTCGGGTGCAACATTCCAGACGCTTTACTAACACTCTCTCCACTGGAGAGTCAGCGACTTTAACCTCCTGTTTGGCCCAGTTTGCAATTTCTGCGGAAGATGAACAGGAATAGGGAGAACCAATGAGAGACTAGGTGGAGGTGGCTGGACGGGCAAATTTAACTCTCATTTCCTACCAGGAAGAGGAAATAACCAAAGGCTCAGTGTGCCGTACCGGAACCAGATTAGGGCCTGAAGCCATCCTGCGGTGTTGCGGCCAGCTCACAAGAAAGCGAGTTGAAGAAAGGAGCTCAGGGGCACTGTAATTCACAAACCTGCAGAGTTATAAATGACAGCTATCGTCCAAAAATAGACTGAAGTAAGGCTGCCAAGAGGACTTGAAAGCGGGGCAGAATTGCAGGAAACCGATTTCAGGAGGTAGACTGGAATTGCATTGAAAACATAGGAAAAGAGGCAGAACGTCCACAATGATGCACTTGGCCAAAAAGGGCGTATGCGTTTTTTCCTGAATATATTCAGGAAAAAACGCATACGCCCTTTTTGGCCAACCAAGCAAGCTTGCAAAGGAAATCTGCACTACAATGAAGTCTCACTTCCCCCCGGTCAAAAGGGCCATCTGAAAAAAGTGTAAAATCCAGAAAGGCAGGACAGGCCATGGAGAACTGGGAGCCTTGTTATGCTGATGGGCGGGATGTAAATTGCCAACAGACACTCGGGAGAAGTGTATGGTGTTTCCTGAAACATCTAAAAAACAAAGCAACAGAACCTAGGGCACTTCCACTTATGGTCCTATAGCTTAGGGAAATTAAAATCAAAAAGACACAGCCACCCCAAAGTTTGGAACGGCTCTGTTTACAAGAACCTCGTTTACAGTACAAGTTCAACATCGCAGAAAGTGAAAAATGGATAAAGAAGTTGTGGTATTTACTTACAAAGCAATATCACTCAGCAATGAAATCTATGTCATCAGGCACTTAGCATCACAATGAGTGGATTCAGGTATGATGATTCTAACTGAAATAAGTCACACAGAAAAAGAAACATCATAAGATATCAGTAATACACGGAATGTAAACTTGGCTACACAGGAACTGAATTACAGAACAGAACAGGGTCTCAAATTTAGAAAACCAACTTATGCTTGCTTAAGGGTAAAGGTGAGTTGGGGTGCTGCATAAAACCAGAGATTGAAATGAGCACAGATAAAGTTCCTTAAGTCAAATATGGAATAGACAAGAGCTACTTCTTGCTCAACGAAATGGACTCAACACCGCATATTAAACGCCTAAGAATGTACCTGACTAGTAAGTATTGTAAAACCTATGGATTGCTATGTCTCCAAAAGAGAATCAAGCATGTGTACAGGGGCATAAACGCAGCAGTGATAGGATTGGAGAGGTTCGGTGAGCAAATGAAGACCCTTTGAAGTCATATTGCATGGTACCCATTCCACGGGTCTCAACTCTCCAGGTTTAAGGTATTCTTCCTTCAGCTAAAACATGCATGTGGAACCCAAGTATGATCAACCATGTGAACGGGAGACGTGTTCAAATATGTCTCAGTTTTCCTCCCCTGATACTCGGGTGCAACATTCCAGACGCTTTACTAACACTCTCCCCACTTGGAGAGTCAGTCCCTTTAACCTCCTGTTTGGCCCAGTTTGCAATTTCTGCGGAAGATGAACAGGAATAGCGAGAACCAATGAGAGGCTAGCTGGAGGTGTCTGGACGGGCAAATTTAACTCTCATTTCCCACCAGGAAGAGGAAATAACCAAAGGCTCAGCGTGCCGTACCGGAACCAGATTAGGGCCTGAAGCCATCCTGCGGTGTTGCGGCCAGGTCACAAGAAAGCGAGTTGAAGAAAGGAGCTCAGGGGCACTGTAATTCACAAACCTGCAGAGTTATAAATGACAGCTATCGTCCAAAAATAGACTGAAGTAAGGCTGCCAAGAGGACTTCAAAGCGGGGCAGAATTGCAGGAAACCGATTTCAGGAGGTAGACTGGAATTGCATTGAAAGCATAGGAAAAGAGGCAGAACGTCCACAATGATGCACTTGGCCAAAAAGGGCGTATGCGTGTTTTCCTGAATATATTCAGGAAAAAACGCATACGCCCTTTTTGGCCAACCAAGCAAGCTTGCAAAGGAAATCTGCACTACAATGAAGTCTCACTTCCCCCCGGTCAAAAGGGCCATCTGAAAAAAGTGTAAAATCCAGAAAGGCAGGACAGGCCATGGAGAACTGGGAGCCTTGTTATGCTGATGGGCGGGATGTAAATTGCCAACAGACACTCGGGAGAAGTGTATGGTGTTTCCTGAAACATCTAAAAAACAAAGCAACAGAACCTAGGGCACTTCCACTTATGGCCCTATAGCTTAGGGAAATTAAAATCAAAAAGACACAGCCACCCCAAAGTTTGGAACGGCTCTGTTTACAAGAACCTCGTTTACAGTACAAGTTCAACATCGCAGAAAGTGAAAAATGGATAAAGAAGTTGTGGTATTCACTTACAAAGCAATATCACTCAGCAATGAAATCTGTGTCATCAGGCCCTTAGCAGCACAATGAGTGGATTCAGGTATGATGATTCTAACTGAAGTAAGTCACACAGAAAAAGAAACATCATAAGATATCAGTAATACACGGAATGTAAACTTGGCTACACAGGAACTGAATTACAGAACAGAACAGGGTCTCAAATTTAGAAAACCAACTTATGCTTGCTTAAGGGTAAAGGTGAGTTGGGGTGCTGCATAAAGCCAGAGATTGAAATGAGCACAGATAAAGTTCCTTAAGTCAAATATGGAATAGACAAGAGCTACTCCTTGCTCAACGAAATGGACTCAACACCGCATATTAAACGCCTAAGAATGTACCTGACTAGTAAGTATCTTAAAACCTATGGATTGCTATGTCTCCGAAAGAGAATCAAGCATGTGTACAGGGGCATAAACGCAGCAGTGATAGGATTGGAGAGGTTCGGTGAGCAACTGAAGACCCTTTGAAGTCATATTGCATGGTACCCATTACACGGGTCTTAACTCTCCAGGTTTAAGGTATTCTTCCTTCAGCTAAAACATGCATGTGGAACCCAAGTATGATCAACCATGTGAACGGGAGACGTGTTCAAATATGTCTCAATTTTCCTCCCCTGGTACTCGGGTGCAACATTCCAGACGCTTTACTAACACTCTCCCCAGTTGGAGAGTCAGCGCCTTTAACCTCCTGTTTGGCCCAGTTTGCAATTTCTGCGGAAGATGAACAGGAATAGCGAGAACCAATGAGAGACTAGCTGGAGGTGTCTGGACGGGCAAATTTAACTCTCATTTCCTACCAGGAATAGGAAATAACGAAAGGCTCAGCGTGCCGTGCCGGAACCAGATTAGGGCCTGAAGCCATCCTGCGGTGTTGCGGCCAGGTCACAAGAAAGCGAGTTGAAGAAAGGAGCTCAGGGGCACTGTAATTCACAAACCTGCAGAGTTATAAATGACAGCTATCGTCCAAAAATAGACTGAAGTAAGGCTGCCAAGAGGACTTGAAAGCAGGGCAGAATTGCAGGAAACCGATTTCAGGAGGTAGACTGGAATTGCATTGAAAGCATAGGAAAAGAGGCAGAACGTCCACAATGATGCACTTGGCCAAAAAGGGCGTATGCGTTTTTTCCTGAATATATTCAGGAAAAAACGCGTACGCCCTTTTTGGCCAACAAAGCAAGCTTGCAAAGGAAATCTGCACTACAATGTAGTCTCACTTCCCCCAGGTCAAAAGGGCCATCTGAAAAAAGTGTAAAATCCAGAAAGGCAGGACAGGCCATGGAGAACTGGGAGCCTTGTTATGCTGATGGGCGGGATGTAAATTGCCAACAACCACTCGGGAGAAGTGTATGGTGTTTCCTGAAACATCTAAAAAACAAAGCAGCAGAGCCTAGGGCACTGCCACTTATGGTCCTATAGCTTAGGGAAATTAAAATCATAAAGACACAGCCACCCCAAAGTTTGGAACGGCTCTGTTTACAAGAACCTCGTTTACAGTACAAGTTCAACATCGCAGAAAGTGAAAAATGGATAAAGAAGTTGTGGTATTTACTTACAAAGCAATATCACTCAGCAATGAAATCTATGTCATCAGGCCCTTAGCATCACAATGAGTGGATTCAGGTATGATGATTCTAACTGAAATAAGTCACACAGAAATAGAAACATCATAAGATATCAGTAATACACGGAATGTAAACTTGGCTACACAGGAACTGAATTACAGAACAGAACAGGGTCTCAAATTTAGAAAACCAACTTATGCTTGCTTAAGGGTAAAGGTGAGTTGGGGTGCTGCATAAAACCAGAGATTGAAATGAGCACAGATAAAGTTCCTTAAGTCAAATATGGAATAGACAAGAGCTACTCCTTGCTCAACGAAATGGACTCAACACCGCATATTAAACGCCTAAGAATGTACCTGACTAGTAAGTATCGTAAAACCTATGGATTGCTATGTCTCCAAAAGAGAATCAAGCATGTGTACAGGGGCATAAACGCAGCAGTGATAGGATTGGAGACGTTCGGTGAGCAAATGAAGACCCTTTGAAGTCATATTGCATGGTACCCATTACACGGGTCTCAACTCTCCAGGTTTAAGGTATTCTTCCTTCAGCTAAAACATGCATGTGGAACCCAAGTATGATCAACCATGTGAACGGGAGACGTGTTCAAATATGTCTCAGTTTTCCTCCCCTGGTACTCGGGTGCAACATTCCAGACGCTTTACTAACACTCTCCCCACTTGGGGAGTCAGCGACTTTAACCTCCTGTTTGGCCCAGTTTGCAATTTCTGCGGAAGATGAACAGGAATAGCGAGAACCAATGAGAGGCTTGCTGGAGGTGTGTGGACGGGCAAATTTAACTCTCATTTCCCACCAGGAAGAGGAATTAACCAAAGGCTCAGCATGCCGTGCCGGAACCAGATTAGGGCCTGAAGCCATCCTGCGGTGTTGCGGCCAGGTCACAAGAAAGCGAGTTGAAGAAAGGAGCTCAGGGGCACTGTAATTCACAAACCTGCAGAGTTATAAATGACAGCTATCGTCCAAAAATAGACTGAAGTAAGGCTGCCAAGAGGACTTGAAAGCGGGGCAGAATTGCAGGAAACCGATTTCAGGAGGTAGACTGGAATTGCATTGAAAGCATAGGAAAAGAGGCAGAACGTCCACAATGATGCACTTGGCCAAAAAGGGCGTATGCGTTTTTTCCTGAATATATTCAGGAAAAAACGCATACGCCCTTTTTGGCCAACCAAGCAAGCTTGCAAAGGATATCTGCACTACAATGAAGTCTCACTTCCCCCCGGTCAAAAGGGCCATCTGAAAAAAGTGTAAAATCCAGAAAGGCAACAGGCCATGGAGAACTGGGAGCCTTGTTATGCTGATGGGCGGGATGTAAATTGCCAACAACCACTCGGGAGAAGTGTATGGTGTTTCCTGAAACATCTAAAAAACAAAGCAACAGAGCCTAGGGCACTTCCACTTATGGTCCTATAGCTTAGGGAAATTAAAATCAAAAAGACACAGCCACCCCAAAGTTTGGGACGCCTCTGTTTACAAGAACCTCGTTTACAGTACAAGTTCAACATCGCAGAAAGTGAAAAATGGATAAAGAACTTGTGGTACTTACGTACAATGCAGTATCACTCAGCAATGAAATCTATGTCATCAGGCCCGTAGCAGCATAATGAGTAGATTCAGGTACGATGATTCTAACTGAAATAAGTCACACAGAAAAAGAAACATCATAAGATATCAGTAATACACGGAATGTAAACTTGGCTACACAGGAACTGAATTCCAAAACAGAAAAGGTTCTCAAATTTAGAAAACCAACTTATGCTTGCTTAAGGGGAAAGGTGAGTTGGGTTGCTGCATAAAGCCAGAGATTGAAATGAGCACAGATAAAGTTCCTTAAGCCAAATATGGAATAGACAAGAGCTACTCCTTGCTCAACGAAATGGACTCAACACCGCATATTAAACGCCTAAGAATGTACCTGACTAGTAAGTATCTTAAAACCTATGGATTGCTATGTCTCCGAAAGAGAATCAAGCATGTGTACAGGGGCATAAACGCAGCAGTGATAGGATTGGAGAGGTTCGGTGAGCAAATGAAGACCCTTTCAAGTCATATTGCATGGTACCCATTCCACGGGTTTCAACTACCCAGGTTTTAGGTATTCTTCCTTCAGCTAAAACATGCATGTGGAACCCAGAGTATGATCAACCATGTGATCGGGAGACGTGTTCAAATATGTCTCAGTTTTCCTCCCCTGGTACTCGGGTGCAACATTCCAGACGCTTTACTAACACTCTCCCCACTTGGAGAGTCAGCGCCTTTAACCTCCTGTTTGGCCCAGTTTGCAATTTCTGCGGAAGATGAACAGGAATAGCGAGAACCAATGAGAGGCTAGCTGGAGGTGTCTGGACGGGCAAATTTAACTCTCATTTCGCAACAGGAAGAGGAAATAACCAAAGGCTCAGCGTTCCGTACCGGAACCAGATTAGGGCCTGAAGCCATCCTGCGGTGTTGCGGCCAGCTCAAAAGAAACCGAGTTGAAGAAAGGAGCTCAGGGGCACTGTAATTCACAAACCTGCAGTTATAAATGACAGCTATCGTCCAAAAATAGACTGAAGTAAGGCTGCCAAGAGGACTTGAAAGCGGGGCAGAATTGCAGGAAACCGATTTCAGGAGGTAGACTGGAATTGCATTGAAAGCATAGGAAAAGAGGCAGAACGTCCACAATGATGCACTTGGCCAAAAAGGGCGTATGCGTTTTTTCCTGAATATATTCAGGAAAAAACGCATACGCCCTTTTTGGCCAACCAAGCAAGCTTGCAAAGGAAATCTGCACTACAATGAAGTCTCACTTCCCCCCGGTCAAAAGGGCCATCTGAAAAAAGTGTAAAATCCAGAAAGGCAGGACAGGCCATGGAGAACTGGGAGCCTTGTTATGCTGATGGGCGGGATGTAAATTGCCAACAACCACTCGGGAGAAGTGTATGGTGTTTCCTGAAACATCTAAAAAACAAAGCAACAGAACCTAGGGCACTTCCACTTATGGTCCTATAGCTTAGGGAAATTAAAATCAAAAAGACACAGCCACCCCAAAGTTTGGAACGGCTCTGTTTACAAGAACCTCGTTTACAGTACAAGTTCAACATCACAGAAAGTGAAAAATGGATAAAGAAGTTGTGGTATTTACTTACAAAGCAATATCACTCAGCAATGAAATCTGTGTCATCAGGCCCTTAGCAGCACAATGAGTGGATTCAGGTATGATGATTCTAACTGAAATAAGTCACACAGAAAAAGAAACATCATAAGATATCAGTAATACACGGAATGTAAACTTGGCTACACAGGAACTGAATTACAGAACAGAACAGGGTCTCAAATTTAGAAAACCAACTTATTCTTGCTTAAGGGTAAAGGTGAGTTGGGGTGCTGCATAAAACCAGAGATTGAAATGAGCACAGATAAAGTTCCTTAAGCCAAATATGGAATAGACAAGAGCTACTCCTTGCTCAACGAAATGGACTCAACACCCCATATTAAACGCCTAAGAATGTTCCTGACTAGTAAGTATCTTAAAACCTATGGATTGCTATGTCTCCGAAAGAGAATCAAGCATGTGTACAGGGGCATAAACGCAGCAGTGATAGGATTGGAGAGGTTCGGTGAGCAAATGAAGACCCTTTGAAGTCATATTGCATGGTATCCATTCCACGGGTTTCAACTACCCAGGTTTAAGGTATTCTTCCTTCAGCTAAAACATGCATGTGGAACCTAGAGTATGATCAACCATGTGATCGGGAGACGTGTTCAAATATGTCTCAGTTTTCATACCCTGGTACTCGGGTGCAACATTCCAGACGCTTTACTAACACTCTCCCGACTTGGAGAGTCAGTCCCTTTAACCTCCTGTTTGGCCCAGTTTGCAATTTCTGCGGAAGATGAACAGGAATAGCGAGAACCAATGAGAGACTAGCTGGAGGTGTCTGGACGGGCAAATTTAACTCTCATTTCCCACCAGGAAGAGGAATTAACCAAAGGCTCAGCGTGCCGTGCCGGAACCAGATTAGGGCCTGAAGCCATCCTGCGGTGTTGCGGCCAGGTCACAAGAAAGCGAGTTGAAGAAAGGAGCTCAGGGGCACTGTAATTCACAAACCTGCAGAGTTATAAATGACAGCTATCGTCCAAAAATAGACTGAAGTAAGGCTGCCAAGAGGACTTGAAAGCGGGGCAGAATTGCAGGAAACCGATTTCAGGAGGTAGACTGGAATTGCATTGAAAGCATAGGAAAAGAGGCAGAACGTCCACAATGATGCACTTGGCCAAAAAGGGCGTATGCGTTTTTTCCTGAATATATTCAGGAAAAAACGCATACGCCCTTTTTGGCCAACCAAGCAAGCTTGCAAAGGAAATCTGCACTACAATGAAGTCTCACTTCCCCCCGGCCAAAAGGGCCATCTGAAAAAAGTGTAAAATCCAGAAAGGCAGGACAGGCCATGGAGAACTGGGAGCCTTGTTATGCTGATGGGCGGGATGTAAATTGCCAACAGACACTCGGGAGAAGTGTATGGTGTTTCCTGAAACATCTAAAAAACAAAGCAACAGAGCCTAGGGCACTGCCACTTATGGTCCTATAGCTTAGGGAAATTAAAATCAAAAAGACACAGCCACCCCAAAGTTTGGGAGGCCTCTGTTTACAAGAACCTCATTTACAGTACAAGTTCAACATCGCAGAAAGTGAAAAATGGATAAAGAAGTTGTGGTATTTACTTACAAAGCAATATCACTCAGCAATGAAATCTGTGTCATCAGGCCCTTAGCAGCACAATGAGTGGATTCAGGTATGATGATTCTAACTGAAGTAAGTCACACAGAAAAAGAAACATCATAAGATATCAGTAATACACGGAATGTAAACTTGGCTACACAGGAACTGAATTACAGAATAGAACAGGGCCTCAAATTTAGAAAAACAACTTATGCTTGCTTAAGGGGAAAGGTGAGTTGGGGTGCTGCATAAAACCAGAGATTGAAATGAGCACAGATAAAGTTCCTTAAGCCAAATATGGAATAGACAAGAGCTACTCCTTGCTCAACGAAATGGACTCAACACCGCATATTAAAAGCCTAAGAATGTACCTGACTAGTAAGTATCTTAAAACTTATGGATTGCTATGTCTCCGAAAGAGAATCAAGCATGTGTACAGGGGCATAAACGCAGCAGTGATAGGATTGGAGAGGTTCGGTGAGCAAATGAAGACCCTTTGAAGTCATATTGCATGGTACCCATTACACGGGTCTCAACTCTCCAGGTTTAAGGTATTCTTCCTTCAGCTAAAACATGCATGTGGAACCCAAGTATGATCAACCATGTGAACGGGAGACGTGTTCAAATATGTCTCAGTTTTCCTCCCCTGGTACTCGGGTGCAACATTCCAGACGCTTTACTAACACTCTCCTCACTTGGAGAGTCAGCGCCTTTAACCTCCTGTTTGGCCCAGTTTGCAATTTCTGCGGAAGATGAACAGGAATAGCGAGAACCAATGAGAGACTAGCTGGAGGTGTCTGGATGGGCAAATTTAACTCTCATTTCCCACCAGGAAGAGGAAATAACCAAAGGCTCAGCGTGCCGTGCCGGAACCAGATTAGGGCCTGAAGCCATCCTGCGGTGTTGCGGCCAGGTCACAAGAAAGCAAGTTGAAGAAAGGAGCTCAGGGGCACTGTAATTCACAAACCTGCAGAGTTATAAATGACAGCTATCATCCAAAATAGACTGAAGTAAGGCTGCCAAGAGGACTTGAAAGCGGGGCAGAATTGCAGGAAACCGATTTCAGGAGGTAGACTGGAATTGCATTGAAAGCATAGGAAAAGAGGCAGAACGTCCACAATGATGCACTTGGCCAAAAAGGGCGTATGCGTTTTTTCCTGAATATATTCAGGAAAAAACGCATACGCCCTTTTTGGCCAACCAAGCAAGCTTGCAAAGGAAATCTGCACTACAATGAAGTCTCATTTCCCCCCGGTCAAAAGGGCCATCTGAAGAAAGTATAAAATCCAGAAAGCTAGGACAGGCCATGGAGAACTGGGAGCCTTGTTATGCTGATGGGCGGGATGTAAATTGCCAACAGACACTCGGGAGAAGTGTATGGTGTTTCCTGAAACATCTAAAAAACAAAGCAACAGAACCTAGGGCACTTCCACTTATGGTCCTATAGCTTAGGGAAATTAAAATCAAAAAGACACAGCCACCCCAAAGTTTGGAACGGCTCTGTTTACAAGAACCTCGTTTACAGTACAAGTTCAACATCGCAGAAAGTGAAAAATGGATAAAGAAGTTGTGGTATTTACTTACAAAGCAATATCACTCAGCAATGAAATCTGTGCCATCAGGCCCTTAGCAGCACAATGAGTGGATTCAGGTAGGATGATTCTAACTGAAGTAAGTCACACAGAAAAAGAAACATCATAAGATATCAGTAATACACGGAATGTAAACTTGGCTACACAGGAACTGAATTACAGAACAGAACATGGTCTCAAATTTAGAAAACCAACTTATGCTTGCTTAAGGGTAAAGGAGAGGTGGGGTGCTGCATAAAACCAGAGATTGAAATGAGCACAGATAAAGTTCCTTAAGTCAAATATGGAATAGACAAGAGCTACTCCTTGCTCAATGAAATGGACTCAACACCGCATATTAAACGCCTAAGAATGTACCTGACTAGTAAGTATCGTAAAACCTATGGATTGCTATGTCTCCAAAAGAGAATCAAGCATGTGTACAGGGGCATAAACGCAGCAGTGATAGGATTGGAGAGGTTCGGTGAGCAAATGAAGACCCTTTGAAGTCATATTGCATGGTACCCATTCCACGGGTCTCAACTCTCCAGGTTTTAGGTATTCTTCCTTCAGCTAAAACATGCATGTGGAACCCAAGTATGATCAACCATGTGAACGGGAGACGTGTTCAAATATGTCTCAGTTTTCCTCCCCTGGTACTCGGGTGCAACATTCCAGACGCTTTACTAACACTCTCCCCACTTGGAGAGTCAGCGCCTTTAACCTCCTGTTTGGCCCAGTTTGCAATTTCTGCGGAAGATGAACAGGAATAGCGAGAACCAATGAGAGGCTAGCTGGAGGTGTCTGGACGAGCAAATTTAACTCTCATTTCCCACCAGGAGGAGGAAATAACCAAAGGCTCAGCTGCCGTTCCGGAACCAGATTAGGGCCTGAAGCCATCCTGCGGTGTTGCGGCCAGGTCACAAGAAAGCGAGTTGAACAAAGGAGCTCAGGGGCACTGTAATTCACAAACCTGCAGAGTTATAAATGACAGCTATCGTCCAAAAATAGACTGAAGTAAGGCTGCCAAGAGGACTTGAAAGCGGGGCAGAATTGCAGGAAACCGATTTCAGGAGGTAGACTGGAATTGCATTGAAAGCATAGGAAAAGAGGCAGAACGTCCACAATGATGCACTTGGCCAAAAAGGGCGTATGCGTTTTTTCCTGAATATATTCAGGAAAAAACGCATACGCCCTTTTTGGCCAACCAAGCAAGCTTGCAAAGGAAATCTGCACTACAATGAAGTCTCACTTCCCCCCGGTCAAAAGGGCCATCTGAAAAAAGTGTAAAATCCAGAAAGGCAGGACAGGCCATGGAGAACTGGGAGCCTTGTTATGCTGATGGGCGGGATGTAAATTGCCAACAGACACTCGGGAGAAGTGTATGGTGTTTCCTGAAACATCTAAAAAACAAAGCAACAGAGCCTAGGGCACTGCCACTTATGGTCCTATAGCTTAGGGAAATTAAAATCAAAAAGACACAGCCACCCCAAAGTTTGGGACGCCTCTGTTTACAAGAACCTCATTTACAGTACAAGTTCAACATCGCAGAAAGTGAAAAATGGATAAAGAAGTTGTGGTATTTACTTACAAAGCAATATCACTCAGCAATGAAATCTGTGTCATCAGGCCCTTAGCAGCACAATGAGTGGATTCAGGTATGATGATTCTAACTGAAGTAAGTCACACAGAAAAAGAAACATCATAAGATATCATTAATACACGGAATGTAAACTTGGCTACACAGGAACTGAATTACAGAATAGAACAGGGCCTCAAATTTAGAAAAACAACTTATGCTTGCTTAAGGGGAAAGGTGAGTTGAGGTGCTGCATAAAACTAGAGATTGAAATGAGCACAGATAAAGTTCCTTAAGTCAAATATGGAATAGACAAGAGCTACTCCTTGCTCAACGAAATGGACTCAACACCGCATATTAAACGCCTAAGAATGTACCTGCCTAGTAAGTATCTTAAAACCTATGGATTGCTATGTCTCCGAAAGAGAATCAAGCATGTGTACAGGGGCATAAACGCAGCAGTGATAGGATTGGAGAGGTTCGGTGAGCAAATGAAGACCCTTTGAAGTCATATTGAATGGTACCCATTACACGGGTCTCAACTCTCCAGGTTTAAGGTATTCTTCCTTCAGCTAAAACATGCATGTGGAACCCAAGTATGATCAACCATGTGAACGGGAGACGTGTTCAAATATGTCTCAGTTTTCCTCCCCTGGTACTCGGGTGCAACATTCCAGACGCTTTACTAACACTCTCCCCACTTGGAGAGTCAGCGCCTTTAACCTCCTGTTTGGCCCAGTTTGCAATTTCTGCGGAAGATGAACAGGAATAGCGAGAACCAATGAGAGACTAGCTGGAGGTGTCTGGACGGGCAAATTTAACTCTCATTTCCCACCAGGAAAAGGAAATAACCAAAGGCTCAGCGTGCCGTGCCGGAACCAGATTAGGGCCTGAAGCCATCCTGCAGTGTTGCGGCCAGGTCACAAGAAAGCAAGTTGAAGAAAGGAGCTCAGGGGCACTGTAATTCACAAACCTGCAGAGTTATAAATGACAGCTATCATCCAAAATAGACTGAAGTAAGGCTGCCAAGAGGACTTGAAAGTGGGGCAGAATTGCAGGAAACCGATTTCAGGAGGTAGACTGGAATTGCATTGAAAGCATAGGAAAAGAGGCAGAACGTCCACAATGATGCACTTGGCCAAAAAGGGCGTATGCGTTTTTTCCTGAATATATTCAGGAAAAAACGCATACGCCCTTTTTGGCCAACCAAGCAAGCTTGCAAAGGAAATCTGCACTACAATGAAGTCTCACTTCCCCCCGGTCAAAAGGGCCATCTGAAGAAAGTGTAAAATCCAGAAAGGCAGGACAGGCCATGGAGAACTGGGAGCCTTGTTATGCTGATGGGCGGGATGTAAATTGCCAAGAGACACTTGGGAGAAGTGTATGGTGTTTCCTGAAACATCTAAAAAACAAAGCAACAGAACCTAGGGCACTTCCACTTATGGTCCTATAGCTTAGGGAAATTAAAATAAAAAAGACACAGCCACCCCAAAGTTTGGAACGGCTCTGTTTACAAGAACCTCGTTTACAGTACAAGTTCAACATCGCAGAAAGTGAAAAATGGATAAAGAAGTTGTGGTATTTACTTACAAAGCAATATCACTCAGCAATGAAATCTATGTCATCAGGCCCTTAGCATCACAATGAGTGGATTCAGGTATGATGATTCTAACTGAAATAAGTCACACAGAAAAAGAAACATCATAAGATATCAGTAATACACGGAATGTAAACTTGGCTACACAGGAACTGAATTACAGAACAGAACAGGGTCTCAAATTTAGAAAACCAACTTATGCTTGCTTAAGGGTAAAGGTGAGTTGGGGTGCTGCATAAAACCAGAGATTGAAATGAGCACAGATAAAGTTCCTTAAGCCAAATATGGAATAGACAAGAGCTACTCCTTGCTCAACGAAATGGACTCAACACCGCATATTAAACGCCTAAGAATGTACCTGACTAATAAGTATCGTAAAACCTATGTATTGCTATGTCTCCAAAAGAGAATCATGCATGTGTACAGGGGCATAAACGCAGCAGTGATAGGATTGGAGAGGTTCGGTGAGCAAATGAAGACCCTTTGAAGTCATATTGCATGGTACCCATTACACGGGTCTCAACTCTCCAGGTTTAAGGTATTCTTCCTTCAGCTAAAACATGCATGTGGAACCCAAGTATGATCAACCATGTGAACGGGAGACGTGTTCAAATATGTCTCAGTTTTCCTCCCCTGGTACTCGGGTGCAACATTCCAGACGCTTTACTAACACTCTCCCCACTTGGAGAGTCAGCGCCTTTAACCTCCTGTTTGGCCCAGTTTGCCATTTCTGCGGAAGATGAACAGGAATAGCGAGAACCAATGAGAGGCTAGCTGGAGGTGTCTGGACGGGCAAATTTAACTCTCATTTCCCACCAGCAAGAGGAAATAACCAAAGGCTCAGCGTGCCGTACCGGAACCAGATTAGGGCCTGAAGCCATCCTGCGGTGTTGCGGCCAGCTCAAAAGAAAGCGAGTTGAAGAAAGGAGCTCAGGGGCACTGTAATTCACAAACCTGCAGAGTTATAAATGACAGCTATCGTCCAAAAATAGACTGAAGTAAGGCTGCCAAGAGGACTTGAAAGCGGGGCAGAATTTCAGGAAACCGATTTCAGGAGGTAGACTGGAATTGCATTGAAAGCATAGGAAAAGAGGCAGAACGTCCACAATGATGCACTTGGCCGAAAAGGGCGTATGCGTTTTTTCCTGAATATATTCAGGAAAAAACGCATACGCCCTTTTTGGCCAACCAAGCAAGCTTGCAAAGGAAATCTGCACTACAATGAAGTCTCACTTCCCCCCGGTCAAAAGGGCCATCTGAAAAAAGTGTAAAATCCAGAAAGGCAGGACAGGTCATGGAGAACTGGGAGCCTTGTTATGCTGATGGGCGGGATGTAAATTGCCAACAACCACTCGGGAGAAGTGTATGGTGTTTCCTGAAACATCTAAAAAACAAAGCAACAGAACCTAGGGCACTTCCACTTATGGTCCTATAGCTTAGGGAAATTAAAATCAAAAAGACACAGCCACCCCAAAGTTTGGGACGCCTCTGTTTACAAGAACCTCGTTTACAGTACAAGTTCAACATCGCAGAAAGTGAAAAATGGATAAAGAAGTTGTGGTATTTACTTACAAAGCAATATCACTCAGCAATGAAATCTGTGTCATCAGGCCCTTAGCAGCACAATGAGTGGATTCAGGTATGATGATTCTAACTGAAGTAAGTCACACAGAAAAAGAAACATCATAAGATATCAGTAATACACGGAATGTAAACTTGGCTACACAGGAACTGAATTACAGAACAGAACAGGGTCTCAAATTTAGAAAACCAACTATGATTGCTTAAGGGTAAAGGTGAGTTGGGGTGCTGCATAAAACCAGAGATTGAAATGAGCACAGATAAAGTTCCTTAAGTCAAATATGGAATAGACAAGAGCTACTCCTTGCTCAACGAAATGGACTCAACACCGCATATTAAACGCCTAACAATATACCTGACTAGTAAGTATCGTAAAACCTATGGATTGCTATGTCTCCAAAAGAGAATCAAGCATGTGTACAGGGGCATAAACGCAGCAGTGATAGGATTGGAGAGGTTCGGTGAGCAAATGAAGACCCTTTGAAGTCATATTGCATGGTACCCATTACACGGGTCTCAACTCTCCAGGTTTAAGGTATTCTTCCTTCAGCTAAAACATGCATGTGGAACCTAGAGTATGATCAACCATGTGATCGGGAGACGTGTTCAAATATGTCTCAGTTTTCCTCCCCTGGTACTCGGGTGCAACATTCCAGACGCTTTACTAACACTCTCCCCACTTGGAGAGTCAGTCCCTTTAACCTCCTGTTTGGCCCAGTTTGCAATTTCTGCGGAAGATGAACAGGAATAGCGAGAACCAATGAGAGGCTAGCTGGAGGTGTCTGGACGGGCAAATTTAACTCTCATTTCCCACCAGGAAGAGGAATTAACCAAAGGCTCAGCATGCCGGGCCGGAACCAGATTAGGGCCTGAAGCCATCCTGCGGTGTTGCGGCCAGGTCACAAGAAAGCGAGTTGAAGAAAGGAGCTCAGGGGCACTGTAATTCACAAACCTGCAGAGTTATAAATGACAGCTATCGTCCAAAAATAGACTGAAGTAAGGCTGCCAAGAGGACTTGAAAGCGGGGCAGAATTGCAGGAAACCGATTTCAGGAGGTAGACTGGAATTGCATTGAAAGCATAGGAAAAGAGGCAGAACGTCCACAATGATGCACTTGGCCGAAAAGGGCGTATGCGTTTTTTCCTGAATATATTCAGGAAAAAACGCATACGCCCTTTTTGGCCAACCAAGCAAGCTTGCAAAGGAAATCTGCACTACAATGAAGTCTCACTTCCCCCCGGTCAAAAGGGCCATCTGTAAAAAGTGTAAAATCCAGAAAGGCAGGACAGGCCATGGAGAACTGGGAGCCTTGTTATGGTGATGGGCGGGATGTAAATTGCCAACAACCACTCGGGAGAAGTGTATGGTGTTTCCTGAAACATCTAAAAAACAAAGCAACAGAACCTAGGGCACTTCCACTTATGGTCCTATAGCTTAGGGAAATTAAAATCAAAAAGACACAGCCACCCCAAAGTTTGGAACGGCTCTGTTTACAAGAACCTCGTTTACAGTACTAGTTCAACAACGCAGAAAGTGAAAAATGGATAAAGAAGTTGTGGTATTTACTTACAAAGCAATATCACTCAGCAATGAAATCTGTGTCATCAGGCCCTTAGTAGCACAATGAGTGGATTCAGGTATGATGATTCTAACTGAAATAAGTCACACAGAAAAAGAAACATCATAAGATATCAGTAATACACGGAATGTAAACTTGGCTACACAGGAACTGAATTACAGAACAGAACAGGGTCTCAAATTTAGAAAACCAACTTATGCTTGCTTAAAGGTAAAGGTGAGTTGGGGTGCTGCAGAAAAGCAGAGATTGAAATGAGCACAGATAAAGTTCCTTAAGCCAAATATGGAATAGACAAGAGCTACTCCTTGCTCAACGATATGGACTCAACACCCCATATTAAACGCCTAAGAATGTACCTGACTAGTAAGTATCTTAAAACCTATGGATTGCTATGTCTCCGAAAGAGAATAAAGCATGTGTACAGGGGCAAAAACGCAGCAGTGATAGGATTGGAGAGGTTCGGTGAGCAAATGAAGACCCTTTGAAGTCATATTGCATGGTACCCATTACACGGGTCTTAACTTTCCAGGTTTAAGATATTCTTCCTTCAGCTAAAACATGCATGTGGAACCCAAGTATGATCAACCATGTGAACGGGAGACGTGTTCAAATATGTCTCAGTTTTCCTCCCCTGGTACTCGGGTGCAACATTCCAGACGCTTTACTAACACTCTCCCCACTTGGAGAGTCAGTCCCTTTAACCTCCTGTTTGGCCCAGTTTGCAATTTCTGCGGAAGATGAACAGGAATAGCGAGAACCAATGAGAGGCTAGCTGGAGGTGTCTGGACGGGCAAATTTAACTCTCATTTCCCACCAGGAAGAGGAAATAACCAAAGGCTCAGCGTGCTGTGCCGGAACCAGATTAGGGCCTGAAGCCATCCTGCGGTGTTGCGGCCAGGTCACAAGAAAGCGAGTTGAAGAAAGGAACTCAGGGGCACTGTAATTCACAAACCTGCAGAGTTATAAATGACAGCTATCGTCCAAAAATAGACTGAAGTAAGGCTGCCAAGAGGACTTGAAAGCGGGGCAGAATTGCAGGAAACCGATTTCAGGAGGTAGACTGGAATTGCATTGAAAGCATAGGAAAAGAGGCAGAACGTCCACAATGATGCACTTGGCCAAAAAGGGCGTATGCGTTTTTTCCTGAATATATTCAGGAAAAAACGCATACGCCCTTTTTGGCCAACCAAGCAAGCTTGCAAAGGAAATCTGCACTACAATGAAGTCTCACTTCCCCCCGGTCAAAAGGGCCATCTGAAAAAAGTGTAAAATCCAGAAAGGCAGGACAGGCCATGGAGAACTGGGAGCCTTGTTATGCTGATGGGCGGGATGTAAATTGCCAACAGACACTCGGGAGAAGTGTATGGTGTTTCCTGAAACATCTAAAAAACAAAGCAACAGAGCCTAGGGCACTGCCACTTATGGTCCTATAGCTTAGGGAAATTAAAATCAAAAAGACACAGCCACCCCAAAGTTTGGGATGCCTCTGTTTACAAGAACCTCGTTTACAGTACAAGTTCAACATCGCAGAAAGTGAAAAATGGATAAAGAAGTTGTGGTATTTACTTACAAAGCAATATCACTCAGCAATGAAATCTATGTCATCAGGCACTTAGCATCACAATGAGTGGATTCAGGTATGATGATTCTAACTGAAATAAGTCACACAGAAAAAGAAACATCATAAGATATCAGTAATACACGGAATGTAAACTTGGCTACACAGGAACTGAATTACAGAATAGAACAGGGTCTCAAATTTAGAAAACCAACTTATGCTTGCTTAAGGGTAAAGGTGAGTTGGGGTGCTGCATAAAACCAGAGATTGAAATGAGCACAGATAAAGTTCCTTAAGTCAAATATGGAATAGACAAGAGCTACTCCTTGCTCAACGAAATGGACTCAACACCGCATATTAAACGCCTAACAATGTACCTGACTAGTAAGTATCGTAAAACCTATGGATTGCTATGTCTCCAAAAGAGAATCAAGCATGTGTACAGGGGCATAAACGCAGCAGTGATAGGATTGGAGAGGTTCGGTGAGCAAATGAAGACCCTTTGAAGTCATATTGCATGGTACCCATTACACGGGTCTCAACTCTCCAGGTTTAAGGTATTCTTCCTTCAGCTAAAACATGCATGTGGAACCCAAGTATGATCAACCATGTGAACGGGAGACGTGTTCAAATATGTCTCAGTTTTCCTCCCCTGGTACTCGGGTGCAACATTCCAGACGCTTTACTAACACTCTCCCCACTTGGAGAGTCAGCGCCTTTAACCTCCTGTTTGGCCCAGTTTGCAATTTCTGCGGAAGATGAACAGGAATAGCGAGAACCAATGAGAGGCTAGCTGGAGGTGTCTGGACGGGCAAATTTAACTCTCATTTCCCACCAGGAAGAGGAAATAACCAAAGGCTCAGCGTGCCGTACCGGAACCAGATTAGGGCCTGAAGCCATCCTGCAGTGTTGCGGCCAGCTCAAAAGAAAGCGAGTTGAAGAAAGGAGCTCAGGGGCACTGTAATTCACAAACCTGCAGAGTTATAAATGACAGCTATCGTCCAAAAATAGACTGAAGTAAGGCTGCCAAGAGGACTTGAAAGCGGGGCAGAATTGCAGGAAACCGATTTCAGGAGGTAGACTGGAATTGCATTGAAAGCATAGGAAAAGAGGCAGAACGTCCACAATGATGCACTTGGCCGAAAAGTGTGTATGCGTTTTTTCCTGAATATATTCAGGAAAAAACGCATACGCCCTTTTTGGCCAACCAAGCAAGCTTGCAAAGGAAATCTGCACTACAATGAAGTCTCACTTCCCCCCGGTCAAAAGGGCCATCTGAAAAAAGTGTAAAATCGAGAAAGGCAGGACAGGCCATGGAGAACTGGGAGCCTTGTTATGCTGATGGGCCGGATGTAAATTGCCAACAGACACTCGGGAGAAGTGTATGGTGTTTCCTGAAACATCTAAAAAACAAAGCAACAGAACCTAGGACACTTCCACTTATGGTCCTATAGCTTAGGGAAATTAAAATCAAAAAGACACAGCCACCCCAAAGTTTGGAACGGCTCTGTTTACAAGAACCTCGTTTACAGTACAAGTTCAACATCGCAGAAAGTGAAAAATGGATAAAGAAGTTGTGGTATTTACTTACAAAGCAATATCACTCAGCAATGAAATCTGTGTCATCAGGCCCTTAGCAGCACAATGAGTGGATTCAGGTATGATGATTCTAACTGAAATAAGTCACACAGAAAAAGAAACATCATAAGATATCAGTAATACACGGAATGTAAACTTGGCTACACAGGAACTGAATTACAGAACAGAACAGGGTCTCAAATTTAGAAAACCAACTTATTCTTGCTTAAAGGTAAAGGTGAGTTGGGGTGCTGCATAAAACCAGAGATTGAAATGAGCACAGATAAAGTTCCTTAAGCCAAATATGGAATAGACAAGAGCTACTCCTTGCTCAACGAAATGGACTCAACACCCCATATTAAACGCCTAAGAATGTACCTGACTAGTAATTATCTTAAACCTATGGATTGCTATGTCTCCGAAAGAGAATCAAGCATGTGTACAGGGGCATAAACGCAGCAGTGATAGGATTGGAGAGGTTCGGTGAGCAAATGAAGACCCTTTGAAGTCATATTGCATGGTACCCATTACACGGGTCTCAACTCTCCAGGTTTAAGGTATTCTTCCTTCAGCTAAAACATGCATGTGGAACCCAAGTATGATCAACCATGTGAACGGGAGACGTGTTCAAATATGTCTCAGTTTTCCTCCCCTGGTACTCGGGTGCAACATTTCAGACGCTTTACTAACACTCTCCCCACTTGAAGAGTCAGCGCCTTTAACCTCCTGTTTGGCCCAGTTTGCAGTTTCTGCGGAAGATGAACAGGAATAGCGAGAACCAATGAGAGGCTAGCTGGAGGTGTCTGGACGGGCAAATTTAACTCTCATTTCCCACCAGGAAGAGGAAATAACCAAAGGCTCAGCGTGCCGTACCGGAACCAGATTAGGGACTGAAGCCATCCTGCGGTGTTGCGGCCAGCTCAAAAGAAAGCAAGTTGAAGAAAGGAGCTCAGGGGCACTGTAATTCACAAACCTGCAGAGTTATAAATGACAGCTATCGTCCAAAAATAGACTGAAGTAAGGCTGCCAAGAGGACTTGAAAGCGGGGCAGAATTGCAGGAAACTGATTTCAGGAGGTAGACAGGAATTGCATTGAAAGCATAGGAAAAGAGGCAGAACGTCCACAATGATGCACTTGGCCAAAAAGGGCGTATGTGTTTTTTCCTGAATATATTCAGGAAAAAACGCATACGCCCTTTATGGCCAACCAAGCAAGCTTGCAAAGGAAATCTGCACTACAATGAAGTCTCACTTCCCCCCGGTCAAAAGGGCCATCTGAAAAAAGTGTAAAATCGAGAAAGGCAGGACAGGCCATGGAGAACTGGGAGCCTTGTTATGCTGATGGGTGGGATGTAAATTGCCAACAGACACTCGGGAGAAGTGTATGGTGTTTCCTGAAACATCTAAAAAACAAAGCAACAGAGCCTAGGGCACTTCCACTTATGGTCCTATAGCTTAGGGAAATTAAAATCAAAAAGACACAGCCACCCCCAAGTTTGGGACGCCTCTGTTTACAAGAACCTCGTTTACCGTACAAGTTCAATATCACAGAAAGTGAAAAATGGATAAAGAACTTGTGGTACTTACGTACAATGCAGTATCACTCAGCAATGAAATCTATGTCATCAGGCCCGTAGCAGGATCATGAGTGGATTCAGGTACGATGATTCTAACTGAAATAAGTCACACAGAAAAAGAAACATCATAAGATATCACTAATACACGGAATGTAAACTTGGCTACACAGGAACTGAATTACAGAACAGAACAGGGTCTCAAATTTAGAAAACCAACTTATGCTTGCTTAAGGGGAAAGGTGAGTTGGGGTGCTGCATAAAACCAGAGATTGAAATGAGCACAGATAAAGTTCCTTAAGCCAAATATGGAATAGACAAGAGCTACTCCTTGCTCAACGAAATGGACTCAACACCGCATATTAAACGCCTAAGAATGTACCTGACTAGTAATTATCGTAAAACCTATGGATTGCTATGACTCCAAAAGAGAATCAAGCATGTGTACAGGGGCATAAACGCAGCAGTGATAGGATTGGAGAGGTTCGGTGAGCAAATGAAGACCCTTTGAAGTCATATTGCATGGTACCCATTACACGGGTCTCAACTCTCCAGGTTTAAGGTATTCTTCCTTCAGCTAAAACATGCATGTGGAACCCAAGTATGATCAACCATGTGAACGGGAGACGTGTTCAAATATGTCTCAGTTTTCCTCCCCTGGTACTCGGGTGCAACATTCCAGACGCTTTACTAACACTCTCCCGACTTGGAGAGTCAGTCCCTTTAACCTCCTGTTTGGCCCAGTTTGCAATTTCTGCGGAAGATGAACAGGAATAGCGAGAACCAACGGAGACTAGCTGGAGGTGTCTGGACGGGCAAATTTAACTCTCATTTCCTACCAGGAAGAGGAATTAACCAAAGGCTCAGCGTGCCATGCCAGAACCAGATTAGGGCCTGAAGCCATCCTGCGGTGTTGCGGCCAGGTCACAAGAAAGCGAGTTGAAGAAAGGAGCTCAGGGGCACTGTAATTCACAAACCTGCAGAGTTATAAATGACAGCTATCGTCCAAAAATAGACTGAAGTAAGGCTGCCAAGAGGACTTGAAAGCGGGGCAGAATTGCAGGAAACCGATTTCAGGAGGTAGACTGGAATTACATTGAAAGCATAGGAAAAGAGGCAGAACGTCCACAATGATGCACTTGGCCAAAAAGGGCGTATGCGTTTTTTCCTGAATATATTCAGGAAAAAACGCATACGCCCTTTTTGGCCAACCAAGCAAGCTTGCAAAGGAAATCTGCACTACAATGAAGTCTCACTTCCCCCCGGTCAAAAGGGCCATCTGAAAAAAGTGTAAAATCCAGAAAGGCAGGACAGGCCATGGAGAACTGGGAGCCTTGTTATGCTGATGGGCGGGATGTAAATTGCCAACAGACACTTGGGAGAAGTGTATGGTGTTTCCTGAAACATCTAAAAAACAAAGCAACAAAGCCTAGGGCACTGCCACTTATGGTCCTATAGCTTAGGGAAATTAAAATCAAAAAGACACAGCCACCCCAAAGTTTGGGACGCCTCTGTTTACAAGAACCTCGTTTACAGTACAAGTTCAACATCGCAGAAAGTGAAAAATGGATAAAGAAGTTGTGGTATTTACTTACAAAGCAATATCACTCAGCAATGAAATCTGTGTCATCAGGCCCTTAGCATCACAATGAGTGGATTCAGGTACGATGATTCTAACTGAAATAAGTCACACAGAAAAAGAAACATCATAAGATATCAGTAATACACGGAATGTAAACTTGGCTACACAGGAACTGAATTACAGAACAGAACAGGGTCTCAAATTTAGAAAACCAACTTATGCTTGCTTAAGGGTAAAGGTGAGTTGGGGTGCTGCATAAAACCAGAGATTGAAATGAGCACAGATAAAGTTCCTTAAGTCAAATATGGAATAGACAAGAGCTACTCCTTGCTCAACGAAATGGACTCAACACCGCATATTAAACGCCTAAGAATGTACCTGACTAGTAAGTATCCTATAACCTATGGATTGCTATGTCTCCAAAAGAGAATCAAGCATGTGTACAGGGGCATAAACGCAGCAGTGATAGGATTGGAGAGGTTCGGTGAGCAAATGAAGACCCTTTGAAGTCATATTGCATGGTACCCATTACACGGGTCTCAACTCTCCAGGTTTAAGGTATTCTTCCTTCAGCTAAAACATGCATGTGGAACCCAAGTATGATCAACCATGTGAACGGGAGACGTGTTCAAATATGTCTCAGTTTTCCTCCCCTGGTACTCGGGTGCAACATTTCAGACGCTTTACTAACACTCTCCCCACTTGAAGAGTCAGCGCCTTTAACCTCCTGTTTGGCCCAGTTTGCAGTTTCTGCGGAAGATGAACAGGAATAGCGAGAACCAATGAGAGGCTAGCTGGAGGTGTCTGGACGGGCAAATTTAACTCTCATTTCCCACCAGGAAGAGGAAATAACCAAAGGCTCAGCGTGCCGTACCGGAACCAGATTAGGGACTGAAGCCATCCTGCGGTGTTGCGGCCAGCTCAAAAGAAAGCAAGTTGAAGAAAGGAGCTCAGGGGCACTGTAATTCACAAACCTGCAGAGTTATAAATGACAGCTATCGTCCAAAAATAGACTGAAGTAAGGCTGCCAAGAGGACTTGAAAGCGGGGCAGAATTGCAGGAAACTGATTTCAGGAGGTAGACAGGAATTGCATTGAAAGCATAGGAAAAGAGGCAGAACGTCCACAATGATGCACTTGGCCAAAAAGGGCGTATGTGTTTTTTCCTGAATATATTCAGGAAAAAACGCATACGCCCTTTTTGGCCAACCAAGCAAGCTTGCAAAGGAAATCTGCACTACAATGAAGTCTCACTTCCCCCCGGTCAAAAGGGCCATCTGAAAAAAGTGTAAAATCGAGAAAGGCAGGACAGGCCATGGAGAACTGGGAGCCTTGTTATGCTGATGGGTGGGATGTAAATTGCCAACAGACACTCGGGAGAAGTGTATGGTGTTTCCTGAAACATCTAAAAAACAAAGCAACAGAGCCTAGGGCACTTCCACTTATGGTCCTATAGCTTAGGGAAATTAAAATCAAAAAGACACAGCCACCCCCAAGTTTGGGACGCCTCTGTTTACAAGAACCTCGTTTACCGTACAAGTTCAATATCACAGAAAGTGAAAAATGGATAAAGAACTTGTGGTACTTACGTACAATGCAGTATCACTCAGCAATGAAATCTATGTCATCAGGCCCGTAGCAGGATCATGAGTGGATTCAGGTACGATGATTCTAACTGAAATAAGTCACACAGAAAAAGAAACATCATAAGATATCACTAATACACGGAATGTAAACTTGGCTACACAGGAACTGAATTACAGAACAGAACAGGGTCTCAAATTTAGAAAACCAACTTATGCTTGCTTAAGGGGAAAGGTGAGTTGGGGTGCTGCATAAAACCAGAGATTGAAATGAGCACAGATAAAGTTCCTTAAGCCAAATATGGAATAGACAAGAGCTACTCCTTGCTCAACGAAATGGACTCAACACCGCATATTAAACGCCTAAGAATGTACCTGACTAGTAATTATCGTAAAACCTATGGATTGCTATGACTCCAAAAGAGAATCAAGCATGTGTACAGGGGCATAAACGCAGCAGTGATAGGATTGGAGAGGTTCGGTGAGCAAATGAAGACCCTTTGAAGTCATATTGCATGGTACCCATTCCACGGGTTTCATCTACCCAGGTTTAAGGTATTCTTCCTTCAGCTAAAACATGCATGTGGAACCTAGAGTATGATCAACCATGTGATCGGGAGACGTGTTCAAATATGTCTCAGTTTTCCTCCCCTGGTACTCGGGTGCAACATTCCAGATGCTTTACTAACACTCTCCCGACTTGGAGAGTCAGTCCCTTTAACCTCCTGTTTGGCCCAGTTTGCAATTTCTTCGGAAGATGAACAGGAATAGCGAGAACCAACGGAGACTAGCTGGAGGTGTCTGGACGGGCAAATTTAACTCTCATTTCCTACCAGGAAGAGGAATTAACCAAAGGCTCAGCATGCCGGGCCGGAACCAGATTAGGGCCTGAAGCCATCCTGCGGTGTTGCGGCCAGGTCACAAGAAAGCGAGTTGAAGAAAGGAGCTCTGGGGCACTGTAATTCACAAACCTGCAGAGTTATAAATGACAGCTATCGTCCAAAAATAGACAGAAGTAAGGCTGCCAAGAGGACTTGAAAGCGGGGCAGAATTGCAGGAAACCGATTTCAGGAGGTAGACTGGAATTGCATTGAAAGCATAGGAAAAGAGGCAGAACGTCCACAATGATGCACTTGGCCAAAAAGGGCGTATGCGTTTTTTCCTGAATATATTCAGGAAAAAACGCATACGCACTTTTTGGCCAACCAAGCAAGCTTGCAAAGGAAATCTGCACTACAATGAAGTCTCACTTCCCCCCGGTCAAAAGGGCCATCTGAAAAAAGTGTAAAATCCAGAAAGGCAGGATAGGCCATGGAGAACTGGGAGCCTTGTTATGCTGATGGGCGGGATGTAAATTGCCAACAACCACTCGGGAGAAGTGTATGGTGTTTCCTGAAACATCTAAAAAACAAAGCAACAGAACCTAGGGCACTTCCACTTATGGTCCTATAGCTTAGGGAAATTAAAATCAAAAAGACACAGCCACCCCAAAGTTTGGAACGGCTCTGTTTACAAGAACCTCGTTTACAGTACAAGTTCAACATCGCAGAAAGTGAAAAATGGATAAAGAAGTTGTGGTATTTACTTACAAAGCAATATCACTCAGCAATGAAATCTGTGTCATCAGGCCCTTAGCAGCACAATGAGTGGATTCAAGTATGATGATTCTAACTGAAGTAAGTCACACAGAAAAAGAAACATCATAAGATATCAGTAATACACGGAATGGAAACTTGGCTACACAGGAACTGAATTACAGAACAGAACAGGGACTCAAATTTAGAAAACCAACTTATGCTTGCTTAAGGGTAAAGGTGAGTTGGGGTGCTGCATAAAACCAGAGATTGAAATGAGCACAGATAAAGTTCCTTAAGTCAAATATGGAATAGACAAGAGCTACTCCTTGCTCAACGAAATGGACTCAACACCGCATATTAAACGCCTAAGAATGTACCTGACTAGTAAGTATCTTAAAACCTATGGATTGCTATGTCTCCGAAAGAGAATCAAGCATGTGTACAGGGGCATAAACGCAGCAGTGATAGGATTGGAGAGGTTCGGTGAGCAAATGAAGACCCTTTGAAGTCATATTGCATGGTACCCATTACACGGGTCTTAACTCTCCAGGTTTAAGGTATTCTTCCTTCAGCTAAAACATGCATGTGGAACCCAAGTATGATCAACCATGTGAACGGGAGACGTGTTCAAATATGTCTCAGTTTTCCTCCCCTGGTACTCGGGTGCAACATTCCAGACGCTTTACTAACACTCTCCCCACTTGGAGAGTCAGCGCCTTTAACCTCCTGTTTGGCCCAGTTTGCAATTTCTGCGGAAGATGAACAGGAATAGCGAGAACCAATGAGAGACTAGCTGGAGGTGTCTGGACGGGCAAATTTAACTCTCATTTCCCACCAGGAAGAGGAAATAACCAAAGGCTCAGCGTGCCGTGCCGGAACCAGATTAGGGCCTGAAGCCATCCTGCGGTGTTGCGGCCAGGTCACAAGAAAGCGAGTTGAAGAAAGGAGCTCAGGGGCACTGTAATTCACAAACCTGCAGAGTTATAAATGACAGCTATCGTCCAAAAATAGACTGAAGTAAGGCTGCCAAGAGGACTTGAAAGCGGGGCAGAATTGCAGGAAACCGATTTCAGGAGGTAGACTGGAATTGCATTGAAAGCATAGGAAAAGAGGCAGAACGTCCACAATGATGCACTTGGCCAAAAAGGGCGTATGCGTTTTTTCCTGAATATATTCAGGAAAAAACGCATACGCCCTTTTTGGCCAACCAAGCAAGCTTGCAAAGGAAATCTGCACTACAATGAAGTCTCACTTCCCCCCGGTCAAAAGGGCCATCTGAAAAAAGTGTAAAATCCAGAAAGGCAGGACAGGCCATGGAGAACTGGGAGCCTTGTTATGCTGATGGGCGGGATGTAGATTGCCAACAGACACTTGGGAGAAGTGTATGGTGTTTCCTGAAACATCTAAAAAACAAAGCAACAGAGCCTAGGGCACTTCCACTTATGGTCCTATAGCTTAGGGAAATTAAAATCAAAAAGACACAGCCACCCCAAAGTTTGGGACGCCTCCGTTTACAAGAACCTCGTTTACAAGTACAAGTTCAATATCACAGAAAGTGAAAAATGGATAAAGAACTTGTGGTACTTACGTACAATGCAGTATCACTCAGCAATGAAATCTATGTCATCAGGCCCGTAGCAGCATAATGAGTGGATTCAGGTACGATGATTCTAACTGAAATAAGTCACACAGAAAAAGAAACATCATAAGATATCAGTAATACACGGAATGGAAACTTGGCTACACAGGAACTGAATTACAGAACAGAACAGGGTCTCAAATTTAGAAAAACAACTTATGCTTGCTTAAGGGTAAAGGTGAGTTGGGGTGCTGCATAAA